>NC_091959.1:49052785-49107068 GCF_031021105.1 Erythrolamprus reginae
ACCTCCCCTCCCCTCCTCCAGCCCCTGCTGACCCCCACTGCGGCCCCGGAGGTATTGGGTGCCTTGGCTATTGGAATCTTCGGGGCCCGTGTGCTGGCGAACCCCGAGCCTGAGACTCCCTTCTCCCCACACAGATGGGGCCCCCCAGCTACAAGAGCGAGAACAGCAGTGCGGGCGGCTTCCCCTCCGCCTTCTATGCCGCCAAAGGGCTGGTGCTGCCCACCAACGACGGGACCCCGCCGAGCGACCCATCAGAAGGCAGCCATCCCAGCTCCGCCGACGAGGAGCACCTGGACACGGCCGAGATCGCTTTCCAGGTGAAGGAACAGCTGCTGAAGCACAACATCGGCCAGCGTGTCTTCGGGCATTACGTCCTGGGCCTCTCGCAAGGGTCGGTCAGCGAGATCCTGGCTCGGCCCAAGCCTTGGCGCAAGCTGACGGTCAAAGGGAAAGAGCCCTTCATGAAGATGAAGCAGTTCCTCTCCGACGAGCAGAACGTCCTAGCACTCAGAACGATTCAGGTGCGCCAGAGAGGTGAGTGGTCCAGGTGGGGGACCCGGATGGGGGGCGTTGTGAGTGACCCTTGCCAGCCTCAGGAAGGATCTGATTCTGAGGACGAGGAAACCGAGGTTTTACCTTACCCTGATTTAAGACGGTTGTCAGAAGGCAGTGGGGACGAGAGTGTAGGAGACAATGATTTAGAATCATTAGCATGGAAAGTGTTTCATCTTCAGATAATGTTATGCATGGCATGTTTGTGTGTATGTTTGGTTTTATAATAAGGGTTTTTAGTTGTTTTATTATTGGATTGTTACATGCTGTTTTTATCACTGTTGTTAGCCGCCCCGAGTCTACGGAGAGGGGCGGCATACAAATCCAATAAATTATTATTAAATTATTATTATTATTATTATTATTATTATTATTATTATTATTATTATTAGGGGGATAGCTGAGAGCCCATGGGTGAACCCTAGGTTCAGGAGATTCCCAAAACAAAGAAATCAAATTCTTGAGAAAAAGTTTTGAATCTGCAAGAGCAGAATTGTGTAAATAGCTAATGCGTCACTTCCTGAAATATAGAGGATTGCGGGTGTCTGTATGTAATTCCTGGAATTTAGATAAGGGTCGGCAACTTCAAACACTCAAAAGAGCCGTTTGGACCCATTTCCCACAGAAAAGAAAACACTGGGAGTCACTTCCTGTGTCCGACTATTTCCTGAGCATCCACAGAACTAGCAATTTGTAGCTGAATTAAATGTTCTGTTTTCTTCTGAAACTTTCTTGGATTTATCCATGGCTAGCCTATCGGGGGTCAAAAAGCTCAATACATCGTATCACACATTGGCGTTTGTGATGCCTATTTTGAGCGACAGAGGGATGAAAGAGCCACAGGCGGCTCCTGAGCCGGGGATTGCTGACTTAGGTGAAAAGAGCTGCTCCAAACCAAATGACCATATTCTGTTCTGTGTCTTTGATCAGGAAGCATCACGCCAAGGATCAGGACCCCAGAAACGGGCTCAGACGATGCCATCAAGAGCATCTTAGAGCAGGCCAAGAAGGAGATCGAGTCCCAGAAAGGAGGTAAGAAGTCTTTTGCCCTCTGAAATTTAAAATTATATGTTTGTGAGTGACATAGGGGAAGGTTTGGTAGGGAAGGTTTGCCTATTTGCCGATGACTCTAAAGCAGTGATTTTCAACCTTTTTTGAGCCGCGGCACATTTTTTACATTTACAAAACCATGGGGCACATTGAGCGGGGGGGGGGGGGTAAGTTTGGGCAAAAAAATTCTCTCTCTTCCTCCCTTTTGCTCTATTTCTCTCTCCGTCCCTCTTTCTCTCCCTTTCTTTTTTCTCTCTCCATCCCTTTCTTTCTCTCTTCCTTCCTCTTTTTTGCTCTTTCTCTCTCCCTCTGTCTTTCTCTCTCCCACCTTCCCTCCCTCTCTTTCTCTCTCTCTCTCTTTCTCTTTCTCTTTCTCTCTCTCTCTCATTCTCTTCTTTCTTGCTTTCTTTCTCTCTTTCTTTCTTTCTCTCTCTCTTGCTTTCTCTCTCTCTCTCTTACTTTCTTTCTCTCTCTCTCTCTCTTGCTTTCTTTCTCTCTCTTTCTTTCTTTCTCTCTCTTGCTCTTGCTCTCTCATTCTCTTCTTTCTTTCTTTCTCTCTTTCTTTCTTTCTCTCTTGCTTTCTTTCTCTCTCTCTCTTGCTGTCTTTCTCTCTCTCTCTCTTTCTCTCTCTTGCTTTCTTTCTATCTCTCTTGTTTTCTTTCTCTCTCTGAGCTTCGCGGCACACCTGACCATGTCTGACGGCACACTAGTGTGCCACGGCACACTGGCTGAAAAACACTGCTCTAAAGTGTGCAATAGGGTTGATATTTCTGGAGGCGTCTGTAATATGGTAAATGATTTAGCTTTACTAGATAAATGGTCAAAGCAATGGAAACTGCAGTTTAATGTTTCCAAATGTAAAATAATGCACTTGGGGAAAAGGAATCCTCAATCTGAGTCTTGTATTGGCAGTTGTGTGTTAGCAAAAAGGTCAGAAGAGAAGGATTTAGGGGTAGTGATTTCTGACAGTCTCAAAATGGGTGAGCAGTGTGGTCGGGCAGTAGGAAAAGCAAGTAGGATGCTTGGCTGCATAGCTAGAGGTATAACAAGCAGGAAGAGGGAGATTGTGATCCCCTTATACAGAGTGCTGGTGAGACAACATTTGGAGTACTGTGTTCAGTTCTGGAGACCTCACCTACAAAAAGATATTGACAAAATTGAACGGGTCCAAAGACGGGCTACAAGAATGGTGGAAGGTCTTAAGCATAAAACGTATCAGGAAAGACTACATGAACTCCATCTGTAGAGTCTGGAGGACAGAAGGAAAAGGGGGGACAGGATCAAAACATTTAAATATGTTAAAGGGTTAAATAGGGTCCAGGAGGGAAGTGTTTTTAATAGGAAAGTGAACACAATCTGAAGTTAGTTGGGGGAAAGATCAGAAGCAACATGAGAAAATATTATTTTACTGAAAGAGTAGTAGATGCTTGGAACAAACTTCCAGCACAGTCACTGAATCTAAACATGCCTGGGATAAACATATATCCATCCTAAGATAAAATACAGAAAATAGTATAAGGGCAGACTAGGTGGACCATGAGGTCTTTTTCTGCCGTCAGTCTTCTATGTTTCTAGTAGGAGATGAGACTCAGTTGCTTTGAGTTCTTCTTAACTTTGGCCATTGTGTTGCGGCCCTAATTGGGTGCATTTTTTAAATCCTTCCCTAAATAAATCCCTATGTCTTCTCTCCAACTCAACAAAATAAGGGGCAATCTTTAAATACTCTAAACATTGCAATAACTTACTCGGTTCCCTTGAAATTAAGGTGTCGCCTGCTGCCCTCTGCCGGTTCTTTTGGGTAGGAATTTTGCAAGCTCTCCTGGGGTTTGTGAAGCCAAGGAAATAAAACTCTGTGTCCGAGGGCCATAAAACCTCAAATAAAAGGCCGTGGGTGTGTGCGTAAGGAGGTTGTCCCTTCCGGTCAAAATTCTCTTAAATCAAATTGACATTAACAGACAGATTTTTATTACTTCGTTTGCATAATTGACGCCTCTCTGTTGTCAGGATCAATTTGGAAATGATTTCTGTCACTAGTCAAACAACCAAGGATAGAAATACTGAATTTGAACCAGAGTACATAATAATAATAATAATAATAATAATAATAATAATAATAATAATAATAATAATAATGATGATGTATTGGATTTGTATGCCGCCCCTCTCCGTAGACTCGGGGCGGCTAACAACAATGATAAAAACAGCATGTGACAATCCAATAATAAAACAACTAAAAACACTTATTATAAAACCAAATATACACACAGACATACCATGCATAACTTGTAATGGCCTAGGGGGAAGGAATATCTCAACTCCCCCATGCCTGGCGGTATAAGTGAGTCTTGAGTAGTTTACATGTGGCAGTGGTGGCTGTTCGGACAATGATACAAGCCAACATATAGTACAGGTATTATTTACAAGATGTACAATATCTCCATAATATTACACAGTAATTATAATACGGTCCATCTTTTTCAAACAAAGCACGTACATATGGTATTGCATATATTATCTCCTTCACACACAGCAGATATAATATTCCATTTAGTATGAGCACACAGCCTACTCTCTTAGTCTCTTATTACCTTTACATCAGTAAAATACAGTATATTCTTTTTTTTTAAGAATTTTAATTTTTATTTACAAATATACATTAAATACATAAAAACATATAGTTACGATTAACAATAAAAACATGGTAAATTACATAAGCAATAATCATACACTTTGGCGATAGGCCAAAACAAATATACAAAACAATCAATAGATATACAGACCTCTTATTACCTTTATATCAGTAAAATATATTCTTCACAGTCTATCGCACACAGCTCTTATCTATCGTTACAACTTAATGCTCAGCAGTGTAGTATATTCTACACAGTATTTTGCACACAGCTCAGATATTAATACTAACCAGCACATAAAACCCACAATACAATATAAGGCATACAGCAGAACAGATGCAATGCAACAACAGAACGTAACAGAGATCAGCACATCTGTCTCCCTAATAATGCTAAATTTCAACCTAGCTCTTAAAGTAATATCTGTTATTTCCTCCTAACATACTATGCTGGTTTATCTCCATATATTGGAAACCCAGTCAAAACAGTGCATAGTACTGATAATTTCAGTTTACTGAGACAATGTGAAACGGTCAATGGCATTATTAGCTGATTGAAGCCAGTGGTCTGGACTTCTTCAGAAACGGTGGGTTCTGCCTGCTGTTTGGAAGTCTGAAAAGATTGTTCATGGAACCTGAAGTCGACAATGACTTCACGGATTCCATCCCTTCTCCTCCTCCTCCTCCTCCTCCTCCTCCCCCCTCCTCCTCCTCTTCCTCCTCCCCCTCCTCCTCCTCCTTCTCCTCCTCCTCCTCCTTCTTCTTTTGCCCTGCTCCACAGGGGAGGCGAAGAGCACCTGCGCGCCCCAGGCAGCCACCAACGGCATCAACGCCAGCAGCTCCGAAGACGCCATCAAGAGCATCCTGGAACAGGCCCGCCGCGAGATGCAAGCTCAGCAACAGGCCTTCCTTGAGCTAGAGTCCGGCAGCCCCAGCCAGCCCATCTCCACTCCCCCCACGGAACCGTCCCCTCTCTCCTCCTTCAGCCAGAACCTTGTCCGTGCCTACATCAAGCAGGAAGAAGGGGGTGGGCTGGGCCCCAACGTCAGTGGCGGCAGCTGCAGCGCCACCCAGGCCCCTCTAACGGTGCTCTCCCCGGCGGTCTTTGTGCAGAACATCATCCGAAAGGTCAAGTCCGAGATTGGCGACTCCGGCTCCTACTTTGACCAGCACTGGGCGTCCGACCGGAACCTCCTCAACCGGCCTTTCACCTCGGTCTCACCCTCCCTCTCGTCCTCGTCCAGCTACTCCAGCATGGCCAACGGACGTGGGTGGCCTCGAGGCGAACCTGGGGACTCTGGCCCAAACGAGGAAGACTTGCCCACCTCGGAGGATGAACCCCACCGGGTGCTGGACATAAAGTCGGAAGCGGGGGGTTCGGAAGCCCAAGGGCGCCTGTCTTACTACCCATCCTATGTGCCAAGGACTCTCAAGCCCACCGTCCCCCCCTTGACCCCAGAACAGTACGAGATGTACATGTACAAGGAAGTGGACACCTTGGAACTCACACGGCAAGTCAAGGAGAAGTTGGCCAAGAACGGGATCTGCCAACGCATCTTTGGGGAGAAGGTAGCTCAATCGTCAGTCGCGAGGAGGCCAAGTTGGCTGGCTAGAGAAGGGAGGTCGACAGGGTGCTCCCAGACAAGGTTGTTATCATGCAGAGACGGGCTAGAAGACACCAACCCAACCCTCTTTCTTAGCCAGGGGAGAATTGTTAAGGAAAGACAAAACATTGGTAGGGTCTTGGTTGTCTGTTTCTTTTTAAGATGGTTGTGCTGGAGCAAACAAGACCTCCTCTTGGTCTGCTAACTTGTTTCCCAGAGTGTTCAAACTCTGAGGACCTTAGTAGAAGACGGAGGCATGCTGATGTTCTCCTGCAGCTGACATTTTTGGAGGCAAGCTCTCCTCGGCCATAGGGGTACCATTGAGCCTTCAAGACCAATGGCCTTTGACCGATCCGCCCTCCATCTGTTCCTCTGGTCCCCTTGGAAATCCCCTTCCAAGTTACCCGATCCAATCTGATGCCATTTCCAACCTCACAAACAGGAGCTGCACATTTGCCCTGAGGGATTGTGTTGTCCGGAAGCACCCGAGTGTAGAGAGGCTGAGTGGAGGAGCGTGTGTAGTGGTGAGGGAGCAGAAAGCCGGCGAAATGTGTGAATGAGACAGAGAGAGGGCACACTACAGAGAAATTGGAAATGGAAATGATCCTTGCTGGGAACGTGAGTGCTCTGATTCATTCGACATTTTATTTATTTAGTTATTTAGTTGGTTGGTTAGTTGATTAGTTAGTTAGTTAGTCCAATACACAATAATACACAATGAAGGTAATAGAGGATACCTTTAAGTGAAATATATTAGAGGAAGAAAAGAGAAGAGAGTATAGGAATAAAAATGTATCACTTGGAGAATAGAAGAAAAGATATAGGTATAGAAGAGAAGATATAGGAGCTGTAGGAGAGACAGTAGGACAGGGGTCGGACTGACCCTGGTTCCCAGCCAGCCTGGACAACTGCTTGATTAGAATCCCGTTATTGCCTTGGCTGAATTTATCTTTTACCTTGAATGAGATGTTGCCCCTGAGACTTTGAATGCTGTGCCCTTATCTTCTGGCCTTCAGGAAGCTCCCGAGATCCCTCCCTTGTTTCAACAGCTGGTTGGAACTCAGGCTTCCCTCCACGCACCCCCCAACCTCTTGCATTTTTTCCTTGAGTCTCAGATTATTTTTTGGTATTCTTTCTGCCCGGCCTCTCGGTTTTATCAGGTTGGGACTGCTGATAAGTCTGGATTGAGACGTAAACAGCCTCCCCTCTCCTTCAGGTCCTGGGGTTGTCCCAAGGCAGCGTGAGCGACATGTTGTCCAGGCCCAAACCATGGAGCAAACTGACCCAGAAGGGACGGGAACCGTTTATCCGGATGCAGCTTTGGCTGTCTGACCAGCTGGGCCAAAACATCAGCCAGCAGGCCAGCCTGCCTCAAGGTAGGCGCCTCCGTCCTTTGCCCTCACTTCATATTTATTCTGGGCCCCATAACCTTTGGCCAGCCCTAGTTATTGTTCTCCTGAAGTGTCTTTTAGCTATTTAAATCAGTTAAGGTGCTACAAGGGCTGTGGAGGTCTTCTCCAGTCTTGGAACCAATCCTCCTTCTTGTCTGCAACCTATTGGAAAATAACCATTCATCCTTGATCTACATGGGATTGGACCAGATTACCTCCGAGACTGCCTTCTGCCGCACGAATCCTAGCGTCCAGTCAGCTCCCGCAGAGTTCGCCTCCTCAGGGTCCCATCGGTCAGACAATGTCGGCTGGCGGGACGAAGGGGAATAGCCTTCTCTGTGGAGGGGCCGGCCCTCTGGAATCACCCCCCCCAGAGATTCTCACTGCCCCAACCCTCCTCGCCTTCTGAAAAAGCCTAAAGACTTATCTATGCCACCAGGCCTGGGGTCATTAGATCTTCCCCACTGACCAACAAGTGTTTTACTGTGTTTCTCGGAGCGAATGGTAACAAATGGTTTTTTAAAATTATATTAGAACTTTTAGACTTTTTTTAGTTATATTAATTGGATTCCAGTTGTATTGTTATGTTTCTTGATATGTTGGGAGCCACCCCGAGTCCCTGGATAGGGGTGGCATACAAATCCAATTAATTAATTAATTAATTAATTAATTAATTAATTAATCAGTCTCATCAGATCCTCTCTTCTTTCTTTCTTTCCATTCACAGCCAGCCCTGGAGAGTCTCAGTCTTCCCTTTCCCCACCCGCCAGTCCCTCTGAGCAAGAGAAAAGCCCCCCCGAGCCCCCCAGTCTTGCCCTGGAAAGCAGCAAAGAAAACCAGCAGCCAGAAAGCAAACCCAGCTCTTTGCTCAGTGACAAAACCTGCTCCAACCACCACAACTCCGTGGGCATCCAGGAGATCGTGGCCATGTCCCCCGAGCTGGACACCTATGGCATCACGAAGAAGGTCAAGGAGGTTTTAACCGACAACAACCTTGGTACGAAGCCACGGGTGGCCCTGTTCCCAGGAATGCTGGGTTGGGTTTGGAGGCCGAGAAGATGTTTCCACCCAGAACCTGGTCAGAAATTTCAGGGATTGAGGACTTCATAGCCATTTGCTTTCGTCTGCGTATTTTAATAATAATAATAATTTATCACATTAGAGAAACATCTTTCAGCTGTGGCGAGGGGGGCGTTTGCCCAGGTTCGCCTGGTGCACCAGTTGCGGCCCTGTTTGGACCGGGACTTACTGCTCACAGTCACTCACGCCCTCATCACCTCGAGGCTCGACTACTGCAATGTTCTCTACATGGGGCTACCTTTGAAAAGTGTTCGGAAACTTCAGATCGTGCAGAATGCAGCTGCGAGAGCAATTATGGGCTTCTCCAAGTATGCCCATATCACTCCAACACTCCGCAGTCTGCATTGGTTGCCGATCAGTTTCTGGTCACAATTCAAAGTGTTGGTTATGACCTATAAAGCCCTTCATGGCACTGGACCAGGATATCTCAGGGACCGCCTTCTGCTGCACGAATCCCAGCGACCGATTATGTCCCACAGAGTGGGCCTTCTCCGGGTCCCATCAACTAAACAATGTCGCTTGGCGGGACCCAGGGGAAGAGCCTTCTCTGTGGTGGCCCTCTGGAACCAACTCCCCCCAGAGATTAGAATTGCCCCCACCCTCCTTGCCTTTCGTAAGCTACTTAAAACCCACCTCTGCCGCCAGGCATGGGGGAATTGAGACTTCTTCTCCCCCTAGGCCGTTACAATTGTATGCATGGTATGTCTGTATGTATGTTTGGTTTTATATATTAAGGGGTTTTAATTCGCTTTTAGTATTGGATTATTATTGTATACTGTTTATGATTGTTGTTAGCCACCCCGAGTTTTCGGAGAGGGGCAGCATATAAATCCAATAAACTTGAAACTTGAAACTTATTAGACTTGTATGCTGCCCCTCTCCGAGGACTGGGGGCGGCTGCTTCTCTTTTCCCAACTTAGTGGGGGTGGAGACAACTAAATTGAAAAGCGCCAGGCAGAAGGCGGCCTTGTAATTAGGACACAGGCTGGGGTCCGGCATTGAGGATGCTCTTAAAAGCTCCTGAGGGGTTTTGTCCATTCCAAGAATACGGCTAATTGTATTTTGTATTTTTGTAATACGTTCCCAGAGGGATTACGACGGGAATTAGGTCAGGGACTGAGAAGGCTCGATCCTTCCAGAAAAAGCAGGGAATAATTGGAGGCTTAAACTGAGATCTCACCATGGTGGGTGGGTGTAGATTGCAGAGGTCTTCTCCTTATCAGCTGGAACTTTTGCCGAGTAAAATGTTAACGTCTCCAGGAGAAACGTGGGTCTGCTTCTCCCCGATGCTTTGGAAGAGGGAGAAAACATTTCCTGCTATTCTCTAAATCAGTGTTTCCCAACCTTGGCAACTTGAAGATATCTGGACTTCAACTCCCAGAATTCCCCAGCCAGCATCTGGGAGTTGAAGTCCAGATATCTTCAAGTTGCCAAGGTTGGGAAACACTGCTCTAAATGAAGGAACCTCTATGGCAGTGGTCTTCAAACTTGGCAACTTTAAAGACTTGTGGACTTCAACTCCCAGAATTCTCCAGCCAGCATATCATATGCTTATTCTGGCTGGAGAATTCTGGGAGTTGAAGTCCACAAGTCTTAAAGTTGCCAAGTTTGAAGACCACTGCCCTAGGGCAACAGTTATGTGTAAAGTGAAAAGAAACAAAACGTGTCCCCAACTTTTAAAGGGCCTTTCTTGATGAAAGCGATGACTTCATCCCGCCTATCTCAATTTAGAACTTGTCCCCCTGCTTAGGTCAACGCCTTTTCGGAGAGCGCATCCTGGGCTTGACGCAGGGATCGGTCTCGGACCTCCTTTCAAGGCCGAAGCCTTGGCACAAACTGAGCCTGAAGGGAAGGGAGCCCTTTGTCCGGATGCAGCTCTGGCTGAACGACCCCCACAACATTGACAAGCTCCGGGACCTGAAGAAGCTGGAGAAGAAAGGTGAGGCCTCCTCGCCCCTCCCCTTCCTGGCTTGCAGTGACAAAGGGAGATGACCGGTGGGTGGCAGGGAGTGGGGTGAGCTTCATGTCTCCTCCAGAGATACTAGACCTGAGTTGGCGGAACAAGACCCACCATACATCTCTCCATGATGATATCCTTTAAATCAGGGGCCTGCTTCAACCTTGGCAACTTTTAAGATTTGTGGAATTCAAATCCCGGAGTTGAAGTCATAAGAACCTCAGAGGAGCCCTGCTCAATCAGGCCAAAGCCCCTCGAGTCCAGCATTCTGTATCCCACAGTGGTCTACCAATTGTCCATGGGGATCTTGAGCAGAAAGAGAAGGCAAGACCCTCCCTTTCCCTGGACCCCCAACAAATGGGACCCATGGGAACCCTGCCTGCCTCAACTCAAAGAGTGGGGAGGGAAGGAGGGAGGGAGGGAGGAAGGAAGGAATGAAGGAAGGAGAGAAAGAGACAACATAAGAACCTAAGAAGAGCCCTGCTGAGTCAGGCCAAAGCCCATCGAGTCCAGCATTCTGTGTCCCACAGTGGCCCACCAATTGTCCATGGGGATCTTGAGCAGAAAGAGAAGGCAAGACCCTCCCTTTCCCTTGACCCCCAACAAATGGGACCCAAGGGAACCCTGCCTGCCTCAACCAACATAGAGGCGGCACTTGGACATCCGTTTCAATCACCACCAATAGATAGATAGATAGATAGATAGATAGATAGATAGATAGATAGATAGATAGATAGATAGATAGACAGACAGACAGACAGACAGACAGACAGACAGACAGACAGAGATAGATAGATAGATAGATAGATAGATAGATAGATAGATAGATAGATAGATAGATGATAGAGAGAAATATAGAAAGATAGAAAGATAGATAGAGATGATAGAGAGAAACATAAAAAGAGAGAGAGAGTGAGAAAGAGAAAGAGAGAACCTAAGAAGAGCCCTGCTGAATCAGACCAAAGCCCATCGAGTCCAGCATTCTGTGTGCCACAGTGGCCCAATTGTCCATGCGGGTCTCGAGCAGAAAGAGAAGGCAAGACCCTCCCTTTCCCTTGACCCTCAACAAATGGGACCCAAGGGAATCCTGCCTGCCTCCCCCAACATAGAGGCGGCACTTGGACATCTGTTTCAATCACCACCTATGATACACTTGGCATCCCTGAATCTGTCTCATCCTGCCTTGAAACTATCCAGGCTGACAGCTGTCACGACCTCTTCTGGAAGGGAATCCCATCAACCAAGGACCCTCTGGGTGAAGAAATATTTCCCTTTATTTGTCCTCACTTTCCTACCTGTGAGCTTTAGTATTGTGTGAGAGAGAAAATAATTTTCCTCTATCCACCTTCTCTATTCCATGCATGGTCTGAATGACACAATTTCCCAGCCCAGGTATAGCTCGATGGCCAATAAGAACACACAGATGTGCTCAAATGCCATGGACTACATTACCCAAAGTGCAATATCTGACTACATCCCCCATAATGCAATCCCTTAAAGAGACAGCTCTTAATCCAAGCTAAATATCCATCTAGTCCAGAGATCTTCAAACTTGGCAACTTTAAGGCTGGTGGACTTCCAAATGCCAGAATTATGGGATTTGAAGTCCACAAGTCTTAAAGTTGCCAGGTTTGGAGACCCCCGCTCTAGTCTATCAGCACGTTTGGAGTACTGGGCACAGCTCTGGTCACTGCACTTCAAGAAGGATATAATGGAACTGGGCAAGGGGCAAAAAAGGGGGCAATAAGAATGATCAAGGAAATGGAGCCCCTCCCTTAGGAAACCGGGTTGTCTCTTCAGCCTTGAAACACGACTTTTAAGATGCTGCTGAGATGAGACATGTGTCAGTCACTGGCCCTTGTGACTTTTTTGTGATGACTGTCCACTAGGCAGCTCACATCCTTCCATGATTAATTTCCGATTCATTCTGGCACTCAATTGCTTTGCCGGCAGACTAAGTCCTGGTCTGATCTTCCCTCCCTTTGGTGCAGTAGATTTTGAGTCTTGTATTGGCAGTTCCGTGTTAGCAAAAACTTTAGAAGAGAAGGATTTAGGGGTCGTGATTTCCGACAGCCTCAAAATGGGTGAATGGGCAGGAGGAAAAGCGAGTCGAATGCTTGGCTACATAGCTAGAGGTGTCACAAGCAGGAAGAGGGAGATTGTGTTCCCGCTGTATAGAGCGCTGGTGAGACCCCATTGGGAATAATACTGTGTTCAGTTCTGGAGACCTCGCCTACAAAAATATGGATCAAATTGAACGGGTCCAAAGACGGGCTACAAAAACAGTGGAAGGTCTTTAGGGTTTTAGTTATTTCTTTTAATTTTAGATTTGTGCCATTATAATATTGTTTTTTACCATTGTTGTGAGCCGCCCCAAGTCTTCGGAGAGGGGCGGCATACAAATCTAATAAAATAAATAAAATAAAATAAAATAAATAAAACTTAAGTCAGGAAAGCCTTCATGAACGCCATCTGTGGAGTCTGGAGGACAGAAAGGAAAGGGGGGACATGATCGAAATATTTCACTGTTGTTGCCTTTGGTATTGTTGTTCTTACATTTTATGGGATACACAAGTCTTTAGGAAGATTTTTTGGAAGCATAATGATATGTTAAACAGAAAGTGGACAATTAAAAGTTTGATTTAAAAGGTGGAAAAAAGAAATGAAACGGTGACTTCCCTCTATAAAAAACATTGGCTCCTTCTTTCTGCAGCGTACCTGAAGCGCCGTTACGGGCTAATCAGTGCCGGCTCGGACAGCGAGTCCCCCAATCCGCGTTCGGAGTGCCCCAGTCCGGGCCTCCAGCTGCAAGACCTCAGCCTCCTGCAGATCAAGAAGCCCAGGGTGGTCTTGGCTCCCGAGGAAAAGGAGACCCTGAAGAGAGCCTACCAGCTGGAGCCCTACCCCTCCCAGCAAACGATTGAGCTACTCTCCTTCCAGCTCAATCTCAAGACCAACACCGTCATTAACTGGTTCCACAATTACAGGTAAAAAACTGGCCAGCCCTGTCTCGTGCCCCCTCTTGTGCCAGGACCCCCAAGAATTCCACATGAACTTACCGTATTTTTCAGTGTGTAAGACACACCTAGATTTTAGGGGAAATGGTGAAAAAAGAAAAGGGGGGGACCCTTAAACAACACACTATAACTCCAAGCAAATCAAACTCCTGTAAAAATCAAACTGTCCACTTAGGAAGCGACACTGATTGACCATCAATTTCACCTGCTGTTGTGCACATTCAACTTTGTACAGAACAAAGTTTTCAATGAGAATATTTCATTCATTCAGATCTAGGATGGGTTCTTGGAGGGTTCCCTTTATTTTTTTTGAGCAGTATATTATAAATACCAGTGTAGCAGAATATGTTTTCACAACCACGTACACTTTTTACAAACTTCAAACTCAACAGCTTTAAGACTTGTGGACTTCCACTCTCAAGAATCCCTCCTCCAGTCATGCTAGCTCAGGAATGGGAGGTGAAGTCCATAAGTCTTAAACTTGCCAAGACTCTTTCACCCCTTGACAGATTTTTGCGAAAAAAACAATTTTCCCCAAAAACAGGGGCATTTTTACCATCCCCCAGCGCCCAAGAGCTCTCTGCAGGCGTGGGGGGGGGCCCTTCGGGACAGCAAAAATATCTGCGTTTGGTGTATAAGACACATCGACATTTCCACCTTCTTTTAGGGGAGAAAAGATGTCCCTTATACTCCGAAAAATTACAGTACACGAGTTCCCTTTATTCTTCACCTTTAGACAGAATCTTGCCAGACTAAAGCAACTATTTGCAGAACTATGAATATACAGTAGTACCTCTAGATACGAGCTGCTCTACATGCGAGTATTTCAAGATACAAGGGGAGAGACATTTCTGTTCTAGTTCCAAGCTCAAATTCGGGATACGAGCTGAGCGTCCACTAGGTGGCGCAAGAATCCTTGCTTTTGGTTATCTCGGAGGGGAAAAACAACTTGTTCCAGATACGAGTTGCCTCGAGATACAAGCTCCCTTATGGAACAAATTATGCTCGTATCAAGGGGTACTACTGTACTCTGGGAACTGCTAGGAAGGAGCTGTTTTAGCTCTGTGTGTGTCAATTCTCTGCCCTCTGAAACGCAGTCCCTCTCTCCTGGGAATCCAGACTTCCTGGGCACCAAACAGGTAGATTGTGATTGATGAAAGGTAGAACGACATACGGCCTGGGTGTGAAGGCAGCCACGAAAATATAATGGCTTCGTTTGCAATAACCCACCTACGCCAACTAAATTAAATCATTTTCTAGGTGCAAATGCAGAATCGGGGACAACGGCCTATAAATATGCAAGTAATAAAAATAAAAATAAATAAATAAACCCAGCCACATGTTAAACCACAAGGAACCCACCAAGTTTGCCGTGTCGTGAGAAAGCGACCCACTGCTCTTTCACTGGGGGGATTAGTTGTGTTGGGCAAACCCAGTCCAGGAGTTGAGGCAACCCAAGAGGTTCTCAACCCTCCCAGCTTACATTAACCTGGCGTTTGCCTTTTTTGCTGGGTTTATTTTGGGGGGGGAGGGGGTTGGATGCAAGGTGTGGATGCAAGAACCCCACGACCTTTTTCTCCGGCAGGTCTCGGATGCGCCGAGAGATGTTGGTGGAAGGAAGCCAGGAGGACACTGACGCCGAGCAGGGCACCACCCCCACCGGCCCTTTGCTCAAGGAGGCCCAGCCCCGGAGCCCCAACTCAGAAGGGGAGGACCAGAAACCCACCTTCAGAAATGTGGAGTGCCAAGGAGAACGCCCAGCGCTGGTGGAAATCAAGGAGGAGCAGACAGACGCTGGTGACAAAGACAACGGGGGCAGCAGTAGAGACTCCGGTAGTCCAAGTGGTGAGGTGCAGCCCGTCTCCAGAACCAGCCCCAGAGAAGAGCCTGGTTGTGCGAGCCCCCACGAAGCTCCCAGCCTCACCTGGGCCAGCAGCACCCTACGCAGCCAGACACACCTGCCCGGAGGCCACAGCTATCCCGGTTTCCATAACCCCATGGAGACCGACTGCCGCGAGAGCTCTCCCTTGGACCCCGCTAGCTTTAAATCCGCCTCCGAGTCCTCCCGTTGCAGCCTGGAAGTGTCTCTAACTTCTCCATCCGCCGCTTCTTCGCCGGGACTCCTGATGTCCGTCTCTCCCATCCCCTCCTGCTCAGCTCCCATCTCCCCCTTGCCGGTGAATGCCACGGCCACCAAAGGCCAGAGCGCCAGCCCGGCTGCGGAAACGGGCGCCACGCCGCCCAGCGCAAAACCGACTACAAACAGCCAGCGGCGGAACGAGAAAATGGCCAACCTCAACAGCATCATCCATCGGCTGGAAAGAGCTGCCAACCGCGAGGAGACTCTGGAGTGGGAATTTTGAGAAAAGAAAATGACCAGAACCAAATACCCAAATAACGTTGTCCAGGTTCTAAATTCCACATAACATGTGGACGAAGCAGGGGGTCCTAGCAGTGTATAGAGAAAAAAACCCAGATCTATAAATATCTATATATATATATATATACATATATATATATATATATGAACACATATATATACACATATTTTATTAATTTCATCAAGTCTAAGGAGGGGACAAAAAAAACCCCTACGCTGTATTTTCAAACGCAGGAGACGGCTGCTCTTTCTTAGCTCCTGAAGGTAACCCAAAACTGACTTTTAGGGGGTTTTAAAATGTGAAAACAGACCCACACAGGAACAAACTGAGAACACTTTTAGAAGGGAAAAAAAAAAATTAAAATAATATTTATAGACCTCTTTTAGATATTTTAATAAAAGGAAACTTTGGAATTTATTAACAGCTCAAGCTGCTTTGATATTAAAAGATAAACTGTATCAGTTGTATCATTAAATGCCCACTGGAAGTCTTGTAGTTTGCCACTGGATGAGATTAAAGAAAAAAAAAAATATTAAAAATTTTAAAAAATTGGAACCTTGGCTCATTGATCCCAGCCATCAAAGAAGCACTATGAGACTGACCCAAACGTTACTAAACTTGATTGGCAGATTCTGCGTTTCCTCCACTACGCCAGTCAAGAAGCTTTGATCTTGTAGCCCACGAAGACACTAAATTTGGAAGCCACGCGTGGTGCCCTCTTGAGTCTGCTCCTTAGTTCGAGTGGTATGTTCCCTTCGTTTTTGTTTTCCTTCTTTCTTTCTGGGGCAACACAACAACATCGACAACAACAACAACAAGAGAGGTGTTTCATGCTGTTGTACGGAAACATGTTTTCAAGGGCCTCGTTGAACAAGATGTACCCCAATTGTCTCGCCTTTACAAAGTGGGCATCCAGAAAAGGGGGTTTTTCTTCCTTTTCTTTAAAAAAAGCATCCTGCCTTTCAAAAAACAAAGGCGCATTTGCTAAATTGAACCGTCCGTTACGAGTCTGGTTTCTTCCCGGGAAGACTTTAAAGAGAATTACAACTTTAAAAAAACAAAATGGAAAAAAGTACATGAAAATAGTGCAAAAGTCTTCAAACTTGGCAACTTTAAGACTTACGGACTTCAACACTGGAGAATTCTGGGAGTTGAAGTCCACAAGTCTTAAAGTTGCCAAGTTTTGGGACCCCTGAAATAGTCCGTGCCTGCTTAGCTCAACATTTCAGATTTAGAGGATATGTCGACACAGACCACTGAAGCAGAATAGAAAATGTTTGCCCCTTGGAGTAGCAGCAAAGAAATGTAATAGTAACAGTGTCCTATGAATTCCCCTTACCAATTTTTGGAGAAAAGGTGAAGGCTAAAGCCAGGCCCACCTCCTCCTCTCCTGCTCTGGATCCGAAGGATGGAAATAACCAGTTTGGATTTCAGTGGTACCTCTACCTACGAATGCCTCTACTTACGAACTTTTCTAGATAAGAACCGGGTGTTCAAGATTTTTTGGCCTCTTCTCAAGAACCATTTTCCACTTATAAACCCCGAGCCTCCGAAGCTGTAACCAGAAAAGGCAGGGAGAAGCCTCCGTGGGGCCTCTCTAGGAATCTCCTGGGAGGAAACAGGGCCTCCACCTTGCCTATAGTTTCCCCAATCGCATGCATTATTTGCTTTTACATTGATCCCTATGGGAAAAATTGCTTCTTCTTACAAACTTTTCTACTTAAGAACCTGGTCACGGAACGAATGAAGTTTGTAAGTAGAAGCGCCACTGTAATTCCCATCAATTCGACTTTTATCTCAAAGCTAGGTGAGTTGATGATGGGACCGTCTCCAAACTAGCAGGTGTTTTTCCTTAGATGGGAATTTTTCACCAGCTGTTTCGCTAATTTGAAGGGACCCCAACCGCTGTTGTGTCTTCTCCAGATTTTAATGGGGCTGAGCGACCTCCTCAACCTTTTCATCCAGCTGTGGATTCTCCCAGATGTGATCAAATCTTTTTGAATCTAATTTACAAAACAGGGAAAGAAAAATCAGTTACCTCCCCCACATCAAAATGATTGGCCTTCCCACTGGGTGCATTTTTAAAAATCAGAACTGAAAGCATTTTTCTACATTTAATGTTCCTTATTTCACCCAGTCTGGTCTATTTGCCCACCTGAAACACCTGAAAATATCACTTACCTAGAAACGCCCCTTGAACAAATTCAACTTCTATCTATCAAAATAAAATGTGGCATGGGGCCCATAAATTCTTCTTCACCAAAAGCTCCAGATTAGTTCTAATGGAACAGGATTAATTATTATTATTATTATTCTTTTTAAACCAAGCACTTAAGTATTGGTTCTCCACCCACGAGAGACCGGTTGTATTCGAAGCTGCCGAGATGCGTCAGCTTCCTTTTTCTAGGCGCTTGTACTGTACTTTCAAACCATTTCTACAAGATTGAACGGAGTTTGTTAAATACCGAAAAAGGCCCATTACGTTTTGTAAAGAGCCGTTAAAAAAAGGAAAATACAAAATTAACACCTCGGCCTGATGTCTCCGTTTATTGCCTCCAAGGTTTGGGCCGCCTAAGTTACCCGCTGCTTTTATCCACTCCTGTCCCGCAGAACGAATAAAGCAAAATTTCCAGGGAAAACAAATGGTGGCGGCTGAAGACGTTTCGGTTCCAGGTAAGAAAATGTTCACCAGGGTTAGGCAGAGAGACGCCGTTGCAGGCCAAAAAGGGACCCAATTTCAGTCCCTCCGTTTCTGGATTGTATTAATACACCCCACCTATTGTATACATGGACCCTGTCGCCCGATTCCCAGCCTCCCATCAACCCCATGAGATACTTTAACTTCCAAGATGGTGACCACCCAATAGCCTCCATGATCGAACGGGAGTTTTGAGTTCTCCCCAAATCTCCTCTCCATCGTAATTGACCAGAATCTTGAACTACACACCCACAATGTCTTTCCTGGAGATTTCCTCCTCCTGTTGTTGAATTGGGAGCCCACGTCCTCCTGGAGAAGTAATGGAGCCAAGCCCAACCGTTTCCATGATCCTGCGGTGCTTCTTACAAATGTAGTCACTCCCTACCCGCTCCATCCAAGGACTTAGTCTGAAACAACCTCTCCGTGAGTGCAGGGATCAAAAGACGCTCCCGAATCACTTCCGTTAGATTCCCCACTGGGGCCGTGAATGTTTCCGGAGAAAAATACAGTGGTACCTCTACCTATGAACGCCTCTACTTACGAACTTTTCTAGATAAGAACCGGGTGTTCAAGATTTTTCCCCCTCTTCTCAAGAACCATTTTCCCCTTACAAACTTGAGCCTCCGAAACTGTAATCGGAAAAAACAGGGAGAAGCCTCCGTGGGGCCTCTCTAGGAATCTCCTGGGAGGAAATGGTGCCGGAAAAGGCCGGGAGAAGCCTCCGTGGGGCCCCTCTAGGAATCTCCTGGGAGGAAACTGCCGGAAAAGGTGGGGAGAAGCCTCCGTAGGGCCTCTCTAGGAATCTCCTCGGAGGAAACAGGGCCTCCACCCTCCCTGTGGTTTCCTCAATCGCATGCATTATTTGCTTTTACATTGATTCCTATGGGAAAAACGGCTTCTTACAAACTTTTCTACTTAAGAACCCGGTCATGGAACGAATTACGTTCGTAAGTAGAGGTACCGCTGTATCATTTATGATTTCCAGGAACATCATCATCTCATGATCCCTTAACTGTGGAGGCCTCCAGGAAGTAGAAAGTTTTGCCCATTGGAGGAAGGGGGATTCATAGAGGTGGGCGGGTGGACATGAGCTGGCACCAGCCACAATTTTTCCATGAATCATGGAAGGGGGCCATCGGCAGACAGAAGACAAAGTTTCCAGCAACTCCGTCTGCAAAAATAGACAGGGCCAGTGGGTTGAGTTTCAAAGGCTGCTGTCCTTCTCCTTCCGACTCTCCAGCCAGGCCTTCCGCACCTCCACAATCTCCTGGCCGTACCAGCTATGCAGTTGGGAGAAACACACCACGCTCACCGACAGGGGTCCATCCGAGCTTGGGCCACCGGAACCGCTCGGCAGGGACCGTCTCCTTGGGGGCAACGGCGGCGGCTTGAGCCCCCCGTCGTAGCTCTTGGCCCCACTGTAAGAGTTTACCCCTCTGCAGACAGGAGACAAGCTGGACGAGGCTTCTGAGTTATTCCATAAGGCACAGCCGTTCTCCTTCCCGGGGATGCAAACGGGCAGGGAGGGTTTCTCCTGCGGATGGGTAGTCAGTTCCAAATTGGGAGCCGTTTTGTTTTTCCGATACACTAGCCGCCGTCTCAGCCCCGGTTGGGCGCCCGGCGTGGCCGCCCGCATCTCCTCCAGCTGCTTCTCCAGCTCTCTCACCACCAGGCGCAGGTAGTCGAAGCTGGCTCGGGAGAGCGCCTTGACCCAGCGCTCCAGGGCGGCTTGGCTCTCGGCCGCCAGCACGTAGGTGCGGGATTTGGGTCCGTCGAATCGGATGGCAAAGGCAAACTCCTCGCTGGCCTGGCACAGCTCCACCGTGCAGCCCTCCAGAATGATGACGCCCAGGGGCTCCCGGCTCTCCCGCTCCTCAAAGTAGAAGAGCATGTTGCCCCGCAGGACGAACCAGCGCCGGTGGTAGGCCGAGTTCCGCTCGCCCTTCTTGTGCAGGAAGCCGTCGTGGTCGGCTGGGGAGTCGCAGGTAGCGTAGAAGGAAAGGCTCCTCTCGTTCAGCTTCATGGTGGGCCTCCCTGGGAAGGACGAGAGGGAAAAGGTGGTGGGTCCCGGCGACCATCATCATCGACACCAAGGGCCACGTGGTGATGTGTGCTCTCCCTGGTGGCTCTGAGTGCTAGTTGAGTCCCTCGCAATTCTGCTACTGCACCTGGGCAGGAAGCGAGATCTCGCGCGGACACGCAGGGGCGCTTGAGTTTTGATGTGGTAACCGTGGAGTCCAGCACAATTCTGCTACTGCACCTGCGTGTCCGCAGAACCCAGCGCAATTCTGCTAGCACTCAGAGCCACGGGGGCGAGCACACATCACCATCCCATCTTAGCAGCCCACCTCTGCTTACAGCCTCAAAATGGTTGCATTTATAGCAGTGATTCTTTTTTATTTTAAATTTATTATTTATTATTTATTTATTAGATTTGTATGCCGCCCCTCTCCGTAGATTCTCCAGTCAGTTTAAGGTGTCTGGACACCATCAGCCAAGGAAATCTAATCGCCCCAAACTTGGTGGCATAAGTGAGTCTTAAGACTCTTGCAGAAGGCGAGGGGTGTATGGGGCAGTGCAAATCTCCGTGGGGAGCTGATTCCAGAGGGCTGGGCCCCCCACAGAGAAGGCTCTTTCCTTAGGTCCCGCCAAGCGACATTGTCTGGTTGACGGGACCTGGAGAAGACCGACTCTGTGGGACCTAACCGGTCGCTGGGAGGTAGTCCCACAAGTAATCTGGCCCGATGCCATGTACGGCTTTGTAGGTCATAACCAACACTTTGAATTGCGTCCAGGAACCAATCGGCAGCCAGTGCAGGCCGCGGAGTGTTTTAAAAGGACAAAGAAGAAAGTCAGACAGAAATCAACACAGCCCGAGTTGCTGATCAGGTCCAACCACTCCTGCCTCTACGGAGCTCAGTCATTCCCATCCTTGCCACCCACATTTATCCTCCTCCAAAGTTACGGCTGCCAACTTTATTGTTTGGACGGATCAACCTTGTTGACAGTTGGAGACCAACACGTGCCAACCTCGCCTGGCACGGAGCAGGCCAAAAACCAAACATTGCCAACATCAGATCTGCCTCTGAAGCCCCAGCAGCCGAGAATGTGTATCCCACCAACAAGCCTCAAAATTTAGAAACATAGAAGATTGACGGCAGAAAAAGACCTCCTGGTCCATCTAGTCTGCCCTTATACTATTTCCTGTATTTTATCTTAGGATGGATCTATGTTTATCCAGGCGTGTTTAAATTCAGTTCCTGTGGATTGACCAACCACGTCTGCTGGAATTTTGTTCCAAGCATCCACTACTCTTTCAGTAAATTAATATTTTCTCATGTTGCCTTTGATCTTTCCCCCAATTAACCTCAGATTGTGCCCCCTTGTCCTTGGGTTCACTTTCCTATTAAAAACACTTCCCTCCTGGACCTTATTTAACCCTTTAACCTATTTAAATGTTTCGATCACGTCAAATGGGCTCCCACCGGTGCTCTATACAGCAGGATCACAATCTCCCTCTTCCTGCTTGTTATACCTCCAGCAATGCAGCCAAGCCTTCTGTTCGCTTTCCCTACCGCCCAACCGCAGGTGGCATGGGTGTCCTTTCCGTGGCCACCTGTATTTTGGGGGAGTTTATTGGGTGACGTCTCGGCACCATCCTGGGAGTGCAAAAAGTACTGGCACTGGGATTCCCGGGAGAATTGGGGGAAATCCCACTTCCCCTTCTTAAACTCAACCAGGAAAGGCACCAGCTGCAGAAAGGGGAACTTTGCAGGTAAGGACCAAGTGGGGAGACCGAGGCACCTGAGGCCAAAATCCGAGTTGGGGGGCCTCCCTTCCAGGTTGCCATCTATCTACCTCGCCCCGGTGTGCAATTCTGCAACTTGATTTAGCCCCCCAAGGAAGAGGGGAGCCCTGTGTTTGAGGTGCCCTTTGCGAAAACGAGGGGGCTCCCTTAAGGGGTGGACTTTCCTCCAAGTTCTCTCCCTTAGCAGCTTCTCGTGCCACCCCAAGATGATGATAATAATAACAATAATAATAATAATAATTATTATTATTATTATTATTATTTTGTATTTCAGCACAAGTCGGGTGCTTCCCAAGCACCCAGGACTGTGTGATGTAATAATAATAATAATAATAATAATAATAATAATAATAATAATAATAATAATAGTCCTAGGTGCTTGGAAGAACCCGACTGGTGATGAAATACGAAATCCAGCATAGTAATCTCATTTGCTGTGTTGTATTGATGATGATAACAATAACAACAACAACAGAGTTGGAAGGTCTTCCTGTCCAACCCCCTGCTAAGGTTTCCTCCACTACTTCAGACAAATGGTTATCCAACATCTGCTTAAATACTTCCAGTGTTGGGGCATTCACAACTTCTGGAGGCAAGGAGTTCCACTGGTTAACTGTTCTGACTGTTCTCCTTAGTTCTAAGTTGCTTCCCTCCTTGTTTAGTTTCCACCCATTGCTTCTTGTTCTACCCTCGGGTGCTTTGGAGAAGAGGTTGACTCCTTCTTCTTTGTGGCAACCCTGAGATACTGGACGGCTGCTATCATGTCTCCCTAGTCCTTCTTTTCATTCAACTAGCCGCCTTAATGGGGGGGGGGTTACTTCTTTTCATTAAATGAGAGCCAAAGACATTCCACAGTGACTGAATTGAAACATGCCTGGGATAAACATAGATTCATCCTAAGATAAAATACAGGAGATAGTATAAGGGCAGACTAGATGGACCAGGAGGTCTTTTGCAATCTTCTAGGTTTTGGTCATTCTTGACCGAATGTCTTCTGCTCTACTCTTCGGGGTTTGGCCCAAGGGCTGGAAATGGGATGAAGACAATCAAAGTTGTGGGGAGGAAGAGGGGGACCCTTAATTCAACTGCCATGTGGCATTTGTGGGTCAACAGACACCCCTTGAACCACGGACCCTCTAAACTAAAGCAACTGGACAGAATCTCCAAGAGAGGAGACCTTGCAATGCCCGAAATGGGGGAACCATCAACACCCCACCCCCAATGTTGAGGGTCCCTGGGCTGGGGGTGGGCAAAAGAGGAGCCCCCTCCTCCACTGCTCCCTTGCCCCCCCTCCTGTCCATGCCCCGCAAGGCCTGAAGCTGCGGGTCCTTTGAGAGCCCCCCCCCCCAAGGAAGGGTCTCCAAGTGAGG
The DNA here is from genome assembly GCF_031021105.1 of Erythrolamprus reginae. Taxonomy (NCBI): domain Eukaryota; kingdom Metazoa; phylum Chordata; class Lepidosauria; order Squamata; family Dipsadidae; genus Erythrolamprus; species Erythrolamprus reginae. The sequence continues at coordinate 49,076,323 of NC_091959.1, forward strand.
CAGTCGGGGGGGGGCTTTTCTGCAGAAATTATGCCCCCCCTCGCAAGAAGAGGGGAGGGAGAGGGAGATTGGGGGGGGGGGGATTTAATCGTCTTCCTCTCCCTCCTTCTTTGGCGGGGGGTGGGGGCTCTTCGGGGAAGACCCAGAGACGGTTCGGGCAGCCCCGGGACTCACCTGGCCGCCTCCGCGGAGGCTCCTCCGTCCGTCCGTCCGTCCGCCTTTGTCCGCGGGCGAGCCGAGCGCCGCCTCCCTCCCTCCCTCCGCCTGCCTCCTTCGGGCTCTCCCGGCGCTGGGAAGGGGGAGGCCGGGCTGGCTGGGGCTCTGGCCGCTCCCGGCCTTCCGGTGGCCTTGCCGGGAGCCCTGCGGAGCCCCCTCCCCTCCCGGGCGGGCCTCGCCCTCCTCCCTCCGCCTTTCAGCTGACCTTGGGGGGAGTGAATGAAGGGATTGATTTAGTTTCTTTCTTTCTTTCTTTCATTCTTTCTTTCTTTCATATTGGATTTATATGTGTGTCCCCCCTCCAAGGACTCAGGGCAGCTCACAACATGTAAAAGAATAGGATTCTTTATAGAATTCTTTCTTGGCCCCATTGGATACACAGGGGATTTGTCTTTGGTGCAGATGTCTTTTCTATAATAGAAAAGAGACATTTATCAAGAACCGTGAGGTAAAAAACATTTAATTATTGTCACAGGGTACAAATAAGCAACCCAAGAATAGAATAGAATTCTTTCCTGTGTGATTGGACCCACAAGGAATTATTTCTCTGGTGCAGATGTACATAAAAGAAAAAGAGACATTTCTCAAGAATCATGAGGTAAAAAAACACTTAATGATTGTCAGAGGGTACAAATAAGCAATCCAGGAATAGAATAGAATAGAATAGAATACTTTATTGGCCAAGTGGACACACAGGGAATTTGTCTTTGGTGCAGATGCTCTCAGTGTACATAAAAGAAAATATAAATTTGTCAAGAATCATGAGGTAAAAAATACTTAATGATTGTCATGGGGTACAAATAAGCAATGAGGAAATAATATTAATTAAAAAAATCTTAGGATACAAGCAACAAGTTACAGCCCTACAGTCCTACGTGGGAGGAGATGGGTGATAGGAATGATGGAAAAAAACCTAGTAGTAATAGAAGTGAAGACTCAATAAATAGTTTGACAGTGTTGAGGGAATTATTTGTTTAGCAGAGTGATGGCTTTTGGGAAAAAAACATTCCTGTGTCTAATTGTCTTGGTGTGCAGGCCTCTGTAGCCACGTTTTGAGGGTGGGAGTTGAAACAGTTTGTGTCCAGGATGCGAGGGTGTCAGTCAATATTTCCACTGTTGATACTGTGTTGTCTAGTATTGTGAGAAGGATGGCAGGGTTTCTTTATAATATATATTTTATCTTTATTATAATTATTGTTCTATTGCGTTGCTTTCAGCCATTTTTGAAAAGTCTCCAAAACCGTGGCAACTTTAGGACTTGTGGACTTCAGCTCCCAGAATTCCTCAGTCACGCTGGCTGGCTTATGCTGGCTGAGGAATTCTGGGAGTTGAAGTCCACAAGGCGTAAAATTGCCAAGGTAGAATATCCCTTTAATAGGCCGGGTAGTTATCAATAGGGCCACTAGATGGCGCTCGAGCCACATCTATTCCTTTGCAAGGACCCTTTTAAGAGGTGCCTTTGAAATGCAAAGGGCGTTAAAGAGTTGTTTTGCAATATATATATATTTTCTTTTAAGGGAGTCCTTCAAAGCAGGCTTATCAAAAGGTAAAGTGTGCCTCGCCAAGCATTGTAAGCCTCCCGTGCTTAAAAGCGGCCTAAGTTGAGAAAGCTTGGCTTAAAAGATATCGTAGACTTAAAAGCTGGAGAAAACTAAACCAGGCAGATAGCAATTTTCTCTGCAGTTGATTTTGGGGTGGGGGGCGGGGATTTATGTTGTGTTGCGTTTCATCCAGCACATGGGGCGAGAATTTGTTTTTATTTTTTCCTTAAACCCAACTGCAATTGTCAAACGCATTAAGTTTGGCCAGAGCTTTTGAGAGTTTATCCTTTGCATTTCGCAAATAACCGAGCCATTCAAGATTTAACCTGCCTGGCCATCAGGCCGACCAAGTTAACAAGACCACACCAAAAAAAAAAAGGGACTTCCCGTCCTGCCTTGCAGAAGATACAGGCGCCTTTGTTTAATTCTCCCCAGCTTGCAAAGCCTGCACTCCTGGCCTAAACAGAGCTCTTAGTTCTCATCCTGGGCCATTAAAATAGAATAAGGGCAAACGGCTTTTGAACACTGGGCCCTGCAAGCCCTATTCTATTTAATTTTAATTTTAAATGATTTTCTGACCGCTTGGACAAATAGCAACAATGAAGTTGGCTGCGTCTTTGAGGGCTTCCAGAATGGAAAGCCGGGGTCTTTGCAACTGGAAGGCAGGAGAGTCCAACCTTGGCAACTTTAACACTACAAGTCTTGAAAGATGCCAAGTTGCAGCTTGGGGATTCTGGTTTTCGGTCCTCCCTCTCTGCAAAGGGCCCTGGCCGTGGGGGCTGCTGGCTTTAGGGGTCGGGAGGCAAGTGCGAATCTGGAGCGTCCTGCTCAGCTTCCCCCACCTCCCTCCAAGGACCCCTGACCCAGGGTGAACCCCCTCTCCCAGCATCCCATTCGAGGGTTCCCCCGCCCCCATTCGCCTGGCCTGGGTAGTCCGGCCTCTTCGGACAGGTGTTGGAGTGAGGGGGATTCCCTGTCTGGGGTCCCCAGGCAGGGGAGCTTCTAACCTCTCAAAAGATGCTCCCAAGGGACTATCTATTCATTGGTTTGTTTATTTGCTTGCTTCCTTATTTCTTTCCTTCCTTCGTTCCTTGCTTGCTTCCTTCCTTATTTCTTTCCTTCCTTATTTATTTCCTTCGTTCCTTGCTTGCTTCCTTATTTCTTTCCTTCCTTATTTATTTCCTTCGTTCCTTGCTTGCTTCCTTATTTTTTTCCTTCCTTGCTTCCTTCCTTGCTTCCTTCCTTCCTTATTTCCTTCCTTATTTCCTTCTTTCCTTATTTCTTTCCTTCGTTCCTTGCTTGCTTCCTTCCTTCCTTCCTTCTTTCCTTCCTTCCTTCCTTGCTAGAGTTGGAAGGGACCCGGTGGGTCATCTAGCCCAACCCGCTGCTCGACAGCAACTTCCACGACGGCTCCCGCTTTCCCGGCGCGGGCGAGCACTTGTCCCCCCTCCCTCCCTTCCCCCACGTGGGCTGCCCCTCGCCTCCCCCTCCGCCCCTCCCCCCGCCCATCCGGAGGAAGCGAAAGCGCCCGCGAGCCCCCCCTTCCCTCCCCGCCGCCTCCCTGCGCTCCCCGCCTCCGCCTCCGCCCCGCGCCCGCCTCCTCCTTCCTCCTCCTCCTCCTCCGGGCGGGCTCCTCCGACGGCGCGGCGGGCAGCATGGGCCGGGCGGCCGCGGGGCGCCGCTTCTCGCGCAGGTGGGTCGGTGGCGGGGCACGTGCAGAGGGCCGGCGGGGAAGGCGGTGCGGGCATGTGCGTGTTTCCCCCCCTGGGAAAAGCCCCCCCCCATTGCACCTGGGGAGGGAAAGGGGGGGCTCGTCTTTTGGGGAGGGGTGGGAGCTGGAAGCCCCCCCCCCCGCTTTCCTGACCGGGAGGGGCTTCGGAGCAGAGGCCCCAGGAGAGGAATCCCCCTCCCCGGACGGCCCGTTTGGAAACCTCGGGGGGTCCCTTTCTGCGGGGGGGGCATCCCTTGGGGCCCTTTGGGGACAGGAGCAGCCTGAATGGAGGGTGGGGGGCGTCCGGGAAACGGGGGAGGGGCAAGAGATGCCCCCACCACCATCCAAGGGAGGAAGCCTTGTAGGCGAGGAAGACTTGGGGGGTGGGGGGGGGGTGGAGCAGGGGGAAACTTCCAATGGGGGGGAGGAATAATGCAAACTTCCAAGCGGGGGGGGGGGCGGATAATTTATTTAATTATTTAATTTGTATGCCTCCCCTCTCCGTAGACTCGGGGCGGCTCACAGCAATAGTAAACGCAATGCAAAATACAAATCTAATATTTAAAAACTAAAAAACCCATAATTAAAAAACATACAAGATAATGCAAACTTCCAAGGGGGGGGGGGGCGGATAATGCAAACTAGCTGGAGGTTTGTGTTCTGTAATTTCCTCCCTCGGTTTGAATGGTCCAGGTCGGTTTTTGGGGAAGGTTTTCGAAGTCCAGGAGTTTTATTTAGCTTATTAAGTTTATTTTTCGAACAAATATCAGGTTGTGGTTTGTATAAGCAGAGTCCGTTTGGAGTGAGAGTGAGCAGCATATAAATAAATAAAAAAGTAAAATGATATAATAATAAAATAAATAAATATCAACATAATTAGAAAGTAATGACCAAAGAAGACAAATAGGAGGATAGGGACCATAGGCTCCACCACTTGTTCCTGGGTCCAGTTGGGGAGCTGGAGGGTTGGAAGGGGGCTCCAAGGGAAAGTGAAGGGGGGCTGGCTTGGCTTTAGAGAAAGTTTTTTAGGGGGGTGGGGTCCTTGGTCAAGAGGGGGCAGCCCAAATCTCATCCCACCATCAAAGGGAGGGAAATGTACTTTGGAATTCAAAAAGACATTTTTTAAAAAGATGTTGGGGAGCAACCACAAAGCCCATGGGGCACTCTCCTGGCTTGAAAATCTTGTAGTGGTTCTTATTTTTTTGCAAACCTTGGAGTCAAAGTGAGTGTGTTTGTGTGTGTCCAACTCTGGGCCACTTTTAAGACTTTGTGGACTTCCAATTCCCAGAATTCCTGGAGAAGCCCGGAAAGGCAACGTCGGCTGGGGAATTCTGGGAATTGAAGTCTTAATTAAACTGACTAAATTAACCATTAGATTAGATTAAATTTATTGGATTTATACGCCGCCCCCCTCCGTAGACTCGGGGCGGCTCACAACAATGGTAAAAAACAATACATAGCAACAAATCTAATATTTAGCAATCTAAATTACAGTTTTAGATTAAAAAGTCCAAAAAAAGAAACCCCAATATATAAAAAACAACAACACACAATCGAATCATACACAGAAACTACATGGGCAAGGGGCGATGTTTCAATTCCCCCATGCCTGATGGCAGAGGTGGGTTTTAAGGAGTTTCCGAAAGACAAGGAGGGTGGGGGCAATCCTAATCTCTGGGGGGGGGAGCTGGTTCCAGAGGGTCGGAGCCACCACAGAGAAGGCTCTTCCCCTGCCAGACGACATTGTTTAGTCGACAGGACCCGGAGAAGGCCCACTCTGGCTTCTCCTCCTCCTGACCAGATTGCTGCGCTGCGAAGGCTGCCGTTTCTCAGAAGCTTATCAGAAAATCGCGCTGGGTGCAGCTGGGCACTGCATGGGTTGCGAGCGCGGGTTGCAAACTTGCTTTGCATGCAATTGGGGTAGCATTGGTGCTGCGAGGGATTGGGCCCAGGAGGAGCCGGGGGAGGCCCAGACTTGGAGGGGGGGGGCGCTTATACCGGCCGGAACTTTTCTTGACACAAACCAGGTTCCAGAAAAGAGGATGGATTGGTTCCTCCCTCCCTTTCTCTCTCTCTCTCTTTCCTTCCTTCCTTCCTTCCTTCCTCCCTCCCTCCGTCCCTCCCTTTTTTCCTTCTCTTTTTTTCCTTCCTTCTTTCCTTCCTCATTCATAGAAACAGAGAAAAGAGTGAGAGCAGAAAAAGACCTCCTGGTCCATCTAGTCTGCCCTTATACTATGTCCTGTACTTTATCTTAGGATGGGTCTGTGTTTATCCCAGGCAGGTTTAAACATATATCCATCCTAAGATAAAAACACAGGAAATTTCCTTTCCCCTTTGCTTTTTCCTACTTTTCTTTACCCCCAAATTAAAAGGGGAAATTCCCTCCAAGGAAGCCGAGTATTTATTTATTGGTTCAATTTCTGTGCTTACCATACTCCCTACTACTACTAGGACAGATCAATATCAGAGTTGGGAGAGGGACCCTTGAGGTCTTCTAGTCCAACCCCGACTGCTCAGTCGGGACCCCCGTGTGCTGGGTGCAGATCTCTCCACTCTTAAAGCTCATTCCCGCTTCTCAAGGCATTGGAGGTGAATTGAACACAAGTGTGCCTGTGTGTGTGATTTTGTGTGAATGGTCCTTTGCTCTTCCCACCCTCTCTTTTCCCTCCCACCCGTGGCCAGGCCTGCTGGCGCGGCTACACCCCTTCCCACCGGGCCCAGACGCCTTTTATAACAAGGGGAAGTTTGGGAGCGGCTGTTCTGCCACAGTGCAAGCAAAAGAGGGGTGGTGGTGGTGCAAAAAAAAAAAAGGCCATTGTGTATTGCAAAGCACACACACAAAAAGAGGCAAGGGGGGGGGCTCTTCTATTTTTGTTGTGCTGTTGCAAACGTGTGTCTCCGACCGACCAGGCTGGAGGCCGCCAAAGCGCCTTTCCCCAAACGTCACACATGTTGTTGCAAAGGCTCTACAAAGGGCCGCCCGCCTGCCGGACTCCACAGAGATCCTCGGCGCTGGGAAGGCAGGAGCCGGCTTATGTAACTCCAGGCTGCGTCACGGGCACGCCTGTCTTTTCCGCTTGTGTGTGTGTGTGTTCATTGCATAAGAATGCGAGCAAGACTTTTGCAAGAATCTTTTGCAGAGTCTCTCTAGCAACGGGGCCCAGTCAGGCGTCTTTGGAATCAAAACAGAGCCAGAAGGGACCTTAGAGGTCATCTAGACCAGTGTTTCCCAACCTTGGCCACTTGAAGATATCTGGACTTCAACTCCCAGAATTCCCCAGCCAGCGAATGCTGGCTGGGGAATTCTAGGAGTTGAAGTCCAGATATCTTCAAGTAGCCAAGGTCTAGACCTTACTTTTTATTTATTTATTTCCTAATTTGCTTTGTCAAGTATGTAGTGGTGGTATACAAATATATAACAATGTTTGTATACATGCTACTAGTGAGAGAGAAACATTAGGACAGGGGACGGAAGGCACGCTGGTGCACTTATACACGCCCCTTACTGACCTCTTAGGAATCGGGAGAGGTCAACAGTGGACAGTCTAAAGGTAAAGTTTTGGGGGTGAGGTGATGGTACTACAGAGTCTGGTAGTGAGTTGCAGGCATCAACTACTCTGTTACTAAAGTCGTATTTCCCGCAGTCGAGGTTGGAGCGGTTTACTTGTAAGTTTGTATCTGTTCTGTGCTTATATGTTGTTGTGGTTGAAGCTGAAGTAGTTGACAGGAAGGACATAGCAGCAGATGATTTTATGGGCTGTGCTTAGGTCGTGTTGAAGGCGACGTAGTTCTAAGCTCGGATTGTGAGTCTAGTTGCGTAGGGGATTCTCTTGCGAGTGGAGGAGCGGAGGGCTCTTCTTGTAAAGTATCTCTGGACCTTTTCTAAGTGTTTATGTCCGAAATGCAGCGTGGGTTCCAGACAGATGAGCTTTATATATATTTATATATTTATAAATAAATAAATAGAATTTTTATTGGCCAAGTGTGATTGGACACACAAGGAATTTGTCTTGGTGCAGATGCTCTCAGCGTACATAAAATAAAATATACATTTGTCAAGAATCATATGGTACAACACTTAATGATTGTCATAGGGGTTAAATAAGCAGTGAGAAGCAATATTAATAAACAGAAATAAATATAAGTAAGCAACCAAGCAAGCAAATAAATAAATAAATAAATAAATAAATGTCCCTCCCCTTAGGTCTTTTGTCTAGATGGGCCAAACCCAAATGTTATTTTATTTTATTTATTCCTTGGATTTTTATGTCGCCCTTCTCCGAGGATTCCTGCAACCGTTCTTCCTATAAGTTTTAGCCTCCAGGCCTTGAATCCTCCTTGTTGCTCTTCTCTACGTTTTGCAAAAAAAAAAGCCCCTGCAAAGGTGGCCCCCCACGGTGGGGCCTTGGGGAAGCCTGGAAAGACCCTTGTTTGGGTCGCTGCCCACCCTCCTCGGCCTCGGGTTTCCCAGGGACCCCCGAACGGGAGGACATTGGCGTTACGTCTAGGAGGAAGTGTTGCGACGGCGGCGGTAGTAGTGGTGCTGAGTCATTGGCAGGCTGGCCAGACAGATAGACCCGAGCGGGGGGCCCCGTGGTGGGGGCAGGAGACTCGGGCACCTGCTGCACCCAGCGCGTTCAAGTTTCGGCTCCCGGCGGCGTCTCTTCGGGTGGGTTTGGAAAGCTTGTGTGGTTTCTATTTTTATTCCCTTTTTGGATGGCGGCCCTGCCTGGCCAGCGAAGTGCTTCCCCCCCCCCCCCAATTTGGGAAAGGTTGGTTTCTGCAAGGGGAGGGGGGTCTGCAGGGCCTTACTCTCCCCCTCCCACTACTCCCCTTGTGGCCAGGCTCCGTTTGGCCTCTGCTTGTGGGTAAGTTGGGCCCTCGTTTCTCCACTGGCTCAGTTTCGGAGGCTTAGGGACAATCTAGGAGAGAAGCAACTTGGAAGGAAGGAAGGAATTCCCTGACAATTAACCAGTGGAACAGCTGGCCACCAGAAGTGGCGGAGGTCCTTGATTGGGCCACCATTGGTCTGAAACTAGAAACGTAGAAGATTGACGACAGAAAAAGACCTCCTGGTCATTATTATTATTATTATTATTATTATTATTATTATTATTATTATTTATTGTTATTGTTATTGTTTAGATTTAGATTTGTATGCCGCCCTTCTCCGAAGACTCAGGGCAGCTCATACATCTAGTCTACCCTTATACTATTTCCTGTATTTTATCTTAGGATGGATCTATGTTTATCCCAGGCATGTTTAAATTCAGTCACTGTGGATTGACCCACCACGTTTGCTGGAAGTTTATTCCAAGCATCTACTGCTCTTTCAGTCAAATAATATTTTTCCCCGCTGCTTCTGATCTTTCCCCCAACTAACCTCAGATTGTGGCCCCTTGTTCTTGTGGTCACTTTCCTATTAAAAACACGTCCCTCCTGAACCTTCACAACTTATGGTGGCAAGTTGTTCCACGGATTAATTGTTCTGACTGTCAGGAAATTTCTCCTTAGTTCTAAGTTGCTTCTCTCCTTGTTTAGTTTCCACCCGTTGCTTCTTGTTCTACCCTCAGGTGCTTTGGAGAATAGCTTGACTTCCTGAGATATTGGAAGACTCTTATCCTGTGTCCCCTGGTCCTTCTTTTCATTAAACTAGCCATGCCCAGTTCCTGCAACCGTTCTTCCTATGTTTTAGCCTCCAGTCCCCTTAATCCCCTTTGTTGCTCTTCTCTGCACTCTTTCTAGAGTCTCAACATCCTTTTTGCATCATGGCAACCAAAACTGAATGCCGTATTGCGTAAATATTTTCCCCGTCCTCTTTTTGACTCGTGCAGTTTACAGGTCCTCAATGGAAGGCAGGTTGGCAGCCATTGTTTTGTTCTGCAGTTCTGACTCTGATGTCTGTGTCGGTCTCGTTGGGTGGCAGAACCGAACCAGACAGTGCTGGAGGTGCAGATGACGGACTCAGTGATTCCTCTGTAGAACTGGGTCAGCATCAATTCCCCAGCCAGCCACGCCACTCAAAGACTGGAGACCCTGAAGAGCCATGGAAGGTGGGTGGACTTCCTTCCCCAGAAAATCCCTTGGAGTTGAAGTCCACCCATCCTCAAGTGGCCAAGGTTGGGAAGAAACACGGGTTCAAGCCATCCAAGGAGTGTGGTGTTGGTATAGATCACAATGTCGGTTGGCGGGCCCCAGGGGAAGAGCCTTCTCTGTGGCGGCCCCGACTCTGTGGAACCAGCTCCCCCCAGAGATTAGAACTGCCCCTACCCTCCTTGCCTTTCGTGAACTCCTCAAAACCCACCTTTGTCGTCAGGCATGGGGGAATTGATCTCCCCCCCCCCGGGCCTATATAATTTATGTATGGTATGTCTGTAGGTATGTCTGCTTAAAAATGGTTTTTTAAAACTATTTTACATTTTAAATTGTAAATTATTAGATTTGTCATGAACTGTTTTATTGTGTTGTGAGCCGCCCCGAGTCTACGGAAAGGGGCGGCATACAAATCTAATACAGTAAATAAATAAAATAAATAAATCACATTGGCAAAGAGAGAGGAGAGAGCACCAATTCTTAGCAAAAACAGGTTTGGCAGCTTCCTCCCGTGTCTCTCGGTGGCGAGGCTGCTGTCTAGGAATGTAGGCGAGAGTCTCCTTTATTGCTCTCTCGCTCTCCAGGACGTGTTGGGTCATGTTTGAAGAGCGTTTGTGCCCACCTGACTTCTCCTCCAGGGGTTCACAACCAGTTTAAGAGAAAGGCCCTGTAGGCGGGACGGACTGGTTCGCGGTAGGGCCCGGTCCCTCCTTGTGCCGATGGGTGGAGAGGATCCAGAGGGATCTTACTAAAGGTCCTTGGGAAAGGCTTATGGGCTTCCATGAAGTTGGGTTGGGGAGAGTACAGGTCTAAGAATGGTCTGCAAAACTATTACTGTAAGAATTACTTGCAGTAATAGCTACATGTGAAGTGTCCATACCACTTTGTAAGGCCACACTTGGAATATTTGTATTCAGTTTTGGTCGCCACGATGCAAAAAGGATCTTGAGACTCTAGAAAAAGTACAGAGAACAGCAACAAAGAGGATTAAGGGGATAAATGGAGGCTAAAACATAGGACAAACAGTTGCAGGAACTGGACATGGCTGGTTTAATGAAAAGAAGGACCAGGGGAGACATGATAGCAGCCTTCCAACTTCTCAGTGGTTGCTACAAAGAAGGAGGAGTCAAGCTATTCTCCAAAGCACTTGAGGGTAGAACAAGAAGCAATGGGTGGAAATTAAACAAGGGGAGAAGCAACTTAGAACTCAGGAGAAATTTCCCGACAGATGCAACTTATACTCCGAAAAATACAGTATATTTTATTTATTATTTATTTATTTATTGGATTTATATGTCTACCATTGAAGGTCCACGTGGAATACAGCAATGGTATCTTACTCATGGTTGCTCCTCAGTGGACCCTCCTTTCTCCAAACGTGACCTCCCAGCTTCCTGGGCTGACCTTCTCTGCTCTTTGTCCCAAATTTCTCTGACCGCTCTGCAAGACCCTCACGCCTTTTCTGTTCCTTTCACAGAACCCCAGGAGACCTCCGGACCTGGCCATGAATGGACACGCCGTCCCATCCGTTGACTCGGGACCCCAGGGGGGGTGGGACGAGTTCTGCAAGCAGCACGCCATCGCCACTGCCCGAGAGCTGGCCCGGGAGTACCTCCACTTCGTCAGCCGGAACCCCCAGCACGAAGTTTTGGCTGCCGAGAACTTCTCCCTCCAGTTTGCGGACCTCTTCCAGCGCTATTTCCGCCACGAGGTGAAGGATAATCCGTGCGCGTCCGACCAGCTCCGTATCCTGCCCTTCAGCAACGTGCGGGACTACCGGGAGACCGGCCGGAAACATGCCGAGGGCCCCTCGGTCACGGTTGGGAACAAAGTCGAGGTGGACTTGTCGGACCAGGTCAACCGGGTGTCCGAGGTCCGCTCGGCTGGACTCCCCAAGTCCTGGAGCTCGGAAGAGTTGGCGGCACCTTCCTCTCCGTTGACTGTCCGGAGGCATTTTTCTCTGGACCGGCTGCGGAGGAGTTGGCGTAGTTGGTTCCGCCGGAGACCCTCGGAGCCGGGCCCTGGCGAAGGGGAGGTGGCGGACTTGGTTCTGAGATCCGGCTTGGCCCGAAAGATCTTCCCGTGGGCCGTCTCCAGCAGGGAGTGCGCCCTCCAGATCCAGAAGGAAGGGACCCTGAAATACATGATGGTGTCGGAGGACAATGGGACGCGCTGGCAGAAATGCCGGCTGGTTTTATACACGGAAGGACCTCCGGACCGCCAGAATTACGCCCTGGCTCTCCTGGACCCCCCCAAGGTAAGCGGTCTGTATTCTTGCAAACACCCCCCCCTTGACGCATTGCGATCCCTCTCTCTTCTAAACACTTGCGAGGTCGACACACCCAATAATCTTAATTGTTATATCTCGATCTATATCTGCTTTTATATGCTGTCAGCGGCCCTGAGTCTTTAGAGAGAGGCAGCATATTTATTTAATAAATAATAATAATAATAAATAGCGACATCGTTGGATTTCTGGGAACTTGATGCCCCCCCCCCAAAAATAAGCCAGGAGATGGGCAGCATACAAATCCAATAAATTATTATTATTATTATTATTATTATTATTATTATTATTATTATTATTATTAAAAGCAGTTTGGATAAACCGAGCAAAGTCATATTGATAAGCTGTGGGCTTTTGACCTGAATGCGACCTCCGTGTTAAATAGCGTGACCCCTTTTGGGTAATGGATCTCGGGAGTGAATCAGCTGGGGTGACGGGTGTGTCAGTATTACGAACTGCGCTTGTTGGGTTTATTTATTTTATTTATTCATTTTGTCCATTACACAATGAAGGTTATAGTGGATATACTCATAGTAAAATACATAATGAAGGTTTTAGAGGATATAATCATAGTAAAATATATCTAAGAAAGAAGAGAAGAGAAGATAGAAGAATAAAATATATCAATGAAAGAATAGAAGAAGAGATATAGGAATAGAAGAAAGATATAGGAGAGCAATAGGACAGGGGACGAAAGGCACTCTAGTGCACTTATGTACGCCCCTTACTGACCTCTTAGGAATCTGGAGAGGTCAACTGTGGACAGTCTTAAGGGTCAAGTGTTGGGGGTTTGGGGTTGACACTACGGAGTCCGGTAATGAGTTCCACGCTTCAACAACTCGGTTACTGAAGTCGTATTTTTTACAGTCAAGTTTGGAGCGGTTAATATGAAGTCTGGATCTGTTGTGTGCTCTTGTGTTGTCGTGGTTGAAGCTGAAGCATATATATGTCAATATATGAACTAACCAGCATTGTATGTTTTGAGGAAATAGTATAGTGTTACTTTAAGGCCTAAGGCTGCAATTAACCATAAAAGGGAGAGACGTGTGCTGCTCTCTATTGTGTTGCATTGGTTGGTTGTTGGTGGCTGTTGTGGTTAGTCTTGATAATGCTGGCTATATTGCTGTGCGCTACGTTTAGCTGTGTGATTATTATTATTATTATTATTATTATTATTATTATTATTATTATTATTATTATTATTATGTCAGTACAACACAGAAAACGAGATCACTATGCTGGATTTCGTATTTCATCACCAGTCGGGCGCTTCCCAAGCACCTAGGACTGTGTGATGTAGTGGCGAATTATGTTTGCCGATCCCAGTAAGGCGGCCTTTTGCAATTGACAGGTGGAGATTTTGTCAATTCCGATGGTTTTCAAATGTCCGCTGAGATCCTTTGGCCCTGCGCCCAGTATTCCAAGGACCACTGGGACCACTTTCACTGGCCTATGCCAGAGTCGTTGCAGCTCGATTTTCAGATCTTCGTATTTCACTAATTTCTCTAGCTGCTTCTCCTCAATTCTGCTGTCCCCTGGGATTGGGATGTCGATGATCCATACTTTCTTTTTCTCCATGATCACAATGTCTGGTGTGTTATGCTTCAGAATTCGGTCAGTCTGAAGTCGGAAGTCACACAGTAGTTTTGCTTGCTCATTTTGCTCATCATCATCATCATCATCATCATCATTATTATTATTTATTAGATTTGTATGCCACCCTTCTCCGAAAACTCGGGGCGGCTTACAGAATAAATATAGAAACAAAGCGTACAAAACAAATCTAATACATTAAAAAACTACAGCTAAAAACTCTATACTCTATATTACTATATGATATATACTCTATATTAATATATAGATGTGTGCTTAATACTGTTGTGTGCTAAGATATTGCTGTGTTGTAAATATTGATCCCTGCTGTTGCAAAACGTTGGTCAATGGATTGTCTTATGGTATTGTATGGAACTGTGTAATATTAACGGTTAGTGCTGTATGCTTAGAACTCTGTAGGGTTGCTTAATTTGGATATATGTATGGAGCTGACTGTATATGCTGGTTAGTCTATTGTATACAAATATTTATACCTTTCTTTCTTTCTTTCTTTCTATTTATTTATTTATATTTATTTGTCTGTCTGTCTGTCTGTCTGTCTGTCTATCTATTTATTAGATTTGTATGGTGTCCCTCTCCGTAGACTCGGGGCGGCTAACAACAATAATAAGACAATATAAACAAATCTAATATTTAAGTTAATTTTAAAAACCCTCATTTAAGAGACCAATCATACATACAGACATACCATGCATAGATTTTATACAAATTTATACTATGTTGGTCTGTGTTATTGGCTGATCAACCACCACTGCCACCTATACTCTGTTTTCAAGCTCGGTATTCTAACATTGGTATTTTTTGGGGGGGGGGGGGGGGATGGCGGCCTCGTCTCCCACCTCTTGCGTCGCGAACAGAAATGCAATTCATCCCTCCAGGCGGCCCGTGAATGGGAGATTCAGGGGAACTTGGCGGAGGCTTGGCAGAAAACGGCGCTCCGTCTTTTTCGGGGGGGGCTGCCCACCGCCTCTCTCCGCCTGGCCGTCCTCCCCCCCCTTCCTGAATGCTAAAATTGGAGCTCTGGCGTTGTTCCCCTTTTCCAAAAACGGGGTGGCCTCTCCCCTCTTTTCAAGGCAGAGAAGGCAAGGGGCATTTTGGTCCTGCTTGGCTCGCTTGCTATGTCGAGATCTTTGAGCTGGTGCTCAGAATGCCTGGCATCATAGGAGTGGGCAGACTGGGAGGGGGGGGGCCTCCATGCTGTGGTCAGGCAGCTGCTTCCAAGGGGGGGGAGAAGAGGAAGGGGGGAGGGGGGAATCAAAATTGCCAAGCTCAGACAGCGCCTCCTCCTCCCTACCCTCCGTTCTCCTTCCTCCAATCCACAATCTCCACTGTATTTTGGGACTGATGATGTTAGCTAGCTTGGTAATGAAACGTTTGTAAGGAAACAACCAGAGTTAAACTTTAAGCAGACTTGAAGTGTTAATGCCACTTTATTAGGCCTTGGAATAAGGCCACACTTGGAATCCTGCGTTCAGTTTCGATGCAAAAAGGATGTTGAGACTCTAGAAAGAGTGCAGAGAAGAGTGACAAAGAGGATTAGGAGGCTAAAATATAGGATGGACGGTTGCAGGAACTGGGCTTATGTCTAGTTGAATGAAAAGAAGGACCAGGGGAGACAGGATAGCAGCCTTCCAGTATCTCAGGGGTTCCCACAAAGAAGAAGGAGTCAAGCTATTATCCAAAGCATCTGAGGGCAGAACAAGAAGCAATGGGTGGAAACTAAACAAGGAGAGAAGCAACTTAGAACTTAGGAGAAATTTCCTGACAGTTAGAACAATTGATCCGTGGAACAGCCTGCCACCAGATGTTGTGAATGCTGGACGTTTTTAAGCAGATGTTGGATAACCATCTGTCTGAAGTCATGTAGGGTTTCCTGCCTAAGCAGGGGGTTGGACTAGAAGACCTCCAAGGTCCCTTCCAACTCTGTTGTTGTTGTTGTTGTTGTTGTTATCGTTATCCAGTCTGATTAATTTGAAAGCCAACAGGTAGGGAAACTGTTTGAGTCTATCCACAATCCCTCAAAGCATGCAACTTAGTTTGTTGATTCGTTTTTATCCGGCCTTTATTCCCTTTCGCTCGTATTTATTCATTTTTATTTATACCCCGCCTGTCAACCTCTGTCTGTGGAAGGCCTGATGTTGATGGGAACTGGGGAGGGGTGATTTTCACCAGGGAGCAGATGCAGCCACAAAGCGTTCTTGGGAGAGGTTCAAGGCCATCTTATGTCCTCCACCTGAGCGGAAGCGGAAGGAGGAGTGGCTACGCTGGCACAACCTGAGTGGGCCACGTGACAAGTTTGTGAATGGTGGTGGGGGGTGAACTTTCACCTGGGTGGGAAGTTCAGATTCCGGGTTCCCCAGGATAGCTCCAGCAATAAATTGAAATTTTGAGGAATACTTTGATTTGGATTCTGATTTAAATTTGGATCTTACCTGGAACCCCCACCCAAAGCCTTTATTACAGTGGGTGAGGGTTTCCTGGTCTTGCCCCAGATTGTTAGTCTTTCTCTCCCCCCCCCCCCCCAAATTCCTACAACAATAATTTTTTTTAAAAACCCCTTGTCATTGGACCAGAATACCTACGGGACCACCTTCTGCCGCACAAATCCCAGCGGCTGATTAGGTCCCACAGAGTTGGCCTCCTCCGGGTCCCGTCGACCAAACAATGCCGTCTGGCGGGGCCTAGGGGAAGAGCCTTCTCTGTGGCGGCCCCAGCCCTCTGGAATCAACTCCCCCCGGAGATTCAAACTGCCCCCACTCTCCACGTCTTCTGCAAGATGTTGAAGACTTGTTTATGTCGCTGGGCATGGGGGGATCAATGCCCCCCCTTCTGAATAGTAGGACTTGAGTGTGGTGTGACTGTGTAGCTAGATTGTTTGGGTTTTTAACTTAGTTTTTTCTTAAGATTAGATTTGTATTTGCATTGTATTGTTATTATTGTTGTGAGCCGCCCCAAGTCCTCGGAGAGGGGCGGCATACAAATGTAATAAGTTATTATTATTATTTATTGTTGTTATTGTTGTTGTTGTTGTTGTTATTATTATTATTATTATTATTATTATTATTATTATTGTTTTAGCTGAGGGATTCGGAAGCGGGCTTAGCTCGGAAAAGGGCTTTGCTCATTGTGGCAGAGAAAAGTTTTTATTTATTTATTTTATTTATTTATTGTGTCCATTTTTCCATGTCTCTGGACGTGCCTTGCAAAGAGAGCCTGGCCAGAGTTTGGGGCCTGGGTCAAAGGCCATTGGTGGGTCCGTGGCGTTTCACAGCCGAGCCTGGAAATTTCACCCTGGCAACCCAGAGTCTGCGTGAAGCCCCTTCCTCCCCTTCGAGAGACGAGCGAAAGAGGGACGTTTGGGGCGAGAGGCACCGAGACTTTTATCTGCCGTGTTTCAAATATTACTCCGTTACACAACTCCAGTCCAGCCAAGTTTGCAAAGCCAGTTTTGTTTTGCTTTCCTCCTTCCACTGGTGGCCTTGAGGCTCCTGCAGCCTCGGACATTAGAAAAAGTGGAAGGTTGGAGCCGGTCGGGTCTCCTGGGAGCTTTGCATGAGGCCTTGGCCCTTCAGCATCACAGCGGCTGGATTCAGCACCAGGCCCCGGTTCTATGGTGTTTTTCTCCAGAGGGGATGACAGTGTCCATACCTCCCCTTCCTTCCCTTTTCCTTCCTCTTTCCTTTCCTTCTCTATTCCTTCCCTTCCCTTTTTCCTTTTCTTCTTTATTCCTTCCTTGGTTCCTCTTTCCTTTTCTTCCCCTTTCTTCTTCCTTCCTTCTTTTTCTTCCCTATTCCTTCTCTATTCCTTTCCTTCCCCTTTCCTTTTCTTCTCTATTCCTTTCCTTTCCTTCCCTTTTTCCTTTTCTTCTTTATTCCTTCCCTTTCTCCTTTCCTTTCCTCTTTCTTTCTTTTTTCCTTCCTTCCTTCCTTCTTTCCTTTTCTTCCCTATTCCTTCCCTTCCCTTTCTCCTTTCCTCTTCCTTCCTTCCTTGGTTCCTCTTTCCTTTTCTTCTCTATTCCTTTCCTTCCCCTTTCCTCTTCCTTCCTTCCTTCCTTCCTTTTCTTCCCTATTCCTTCTCTATTCCTTCCTTTTTCCTCCCACCCCCTCCAGCCTATTCAAGGTCTGGCTTGTCCATTTTTTTGCCCGCTTCCAACCTAGTGTTTGCAGCCAAGTCAAACTTCTCAGGAACATCTGCAGTTTCCTATGGAAATATTTGCAGTTGTTTATGTCGTCCAGATGTTCTGGTGGAGGAGGAGGAGGAGGAGGCCTTGAAGCCTGGTGGGAAGTGACTTCTTCACGGGGGGTGGGGGGGGGAGAGGTTTACCTACTATTAATATCTAAGCTTTGTGTTGTATGATTGCTTAGTGCTACCCGGACTTCTTTGCTTCCTCATCTGGGTTCTAATATTTAACCCCTCAATTCCCTTCATCTCATTCCGAAAATGATTCTGTGCTTTAACTTGAATGTATTTTTCAATATAATATATTCAATATATAATTCGGGGAGTTGAGGTCTCCCGGTGTTAAAAGTCACCAAAGTGGGTGGGAAGTCCTCGCTTTACGGCAAGGCCTGGAGAAACCAGCCTGTGAGCCTGGTCTGGCGCTGCCCTCACCTGCCGCTTCCTCCCTCTCCTTTCGGGGCAGCCACCGCTGAGGCCCCGCCTGTTTCTTCGAAGACTGCCAGGAACGCAGACGCCGGGTTAGGCCGGGCTTGGCCTGGGGGTGGGGTGGGGGGAAACGTTGTGTCATCTGGGTGCCTTTTGGAGTTGTGCAAGCAGCCCGAGCCAGGCCAGATGTGTCAAAAGCTTTGTCATTTATTAAACCACAACTTTTTTCCATCCTTGGTCATTTCCGGACCGGAGGACGTTTGGGTCTCTCTCTAACCACACCGCCCTGACGTTCACGGCTGAAGATTTACCCCCCTCCCCCTACACACACACACACACACCACCCCGGCTGCTTATTTTGGAAACTCGGTTACCCTGAGTGTGTGCATTTGTCTGTGTGAGTGTGAACTGGGTGTTTTCTTGGTTGGCTGGTTGCTTTCCAAGTGGCACCGAAAGAAAAAAGAGAGAGAGAGAGAGTTAATGCCTGTTTTTTGTGGGAGGGGGGGTCTGGGTGGGGTGGGGGCCACTTTTCTAGGCTTCCCACCCGTTTGCGCGCGGGGGTTATTTTGTGGAGGAGAAAAAATTCCACTCTCCCGAGGTGCAAAGTGGATCTTACAACTTGTTGTAACACCATGAAGTTATGGAAAGTTTGCAACAGGGTTGGTTTGAGGCTGTTTGCAAAAGTGGGGAGGAAAATTTCGAGTTCTGTGTAACGTTGGCGGCTTCGTAAGGGCAGTGGGCCAGGAGGGGCAGCTGTCACCTTAGCCCAGGGCAAGGGCCACTGGTGGCCGGACACTGGGGGAACTGGGAAGTTAGACAAGGGGATGCGCCCTTCCCTCCCTTCCTTCCTTTCTCTCTCCCTCTCTCTTTCTTCTCTCTCTTTCCTCTTTCTCTTTCTTTCCCTTTTCTTTTTCTCTCTCCCTCTCCCTCTCTCTTTTCCTCTTTTTCTTTCTTTCTCTTTCTTTCTTTCATTCCTTCTCTCTCCCTCTCTCTTTCTTTCCTGTCTCTCTCTTCTCTCTTTCCTGTTTCTTTTTCTTTTCTTTTTTTCTCTCTCTCTCCTCTCTTTCCCTCTTTCTTCTTTTTCTTTTTCTTTCATTCATTCATTCCTTCTCTCTCCCTCTCTCTTTCTTTCCAGTCTCTTCTCTCCTTCCTGTTTCTTTTTCTTTTCTCTCTCCTCTCTCTCTTTCCCTCTCTCTTTCTTCTTTTTCTTTCTTTCTTTTTCTTTCTTTCATTCATTCCTTCTCTCTCCCTCTCTTTCTTGTCTCTTCTCTCTCTTTCCTGTTTCTTTTTCTTTCTCTTTTCTTTTCTCCTCTCTCTCTCTTTCCCTCTTTCCCTTTTTTCTTTTTCTTTTTCTTTCTTTCATTCATTCCTTCTCTCTCCCTCTCTTTCTTGTCTCTTCTCTCTCTTTCCTGTTTCTTTTTCTTTCTCTTTTCTTTTCTCCTCTCTCTCTCTTTCCCTCTTTCCCTTTTTTCTTTTTCTTTCTCTTTCTTTGATTCATTCCTTCTCTCTCCCTCTCTTTCTTCATTGTCTCTCTCTTCTCTCTTTCCTGTTTCTTTTTCTTTCTCTTTTCTTTCTTTTCCTCTCTCTCCTCTCTCTCTTTCCCTCTTTCTCTTTCTTCTTCTTTTTCTTTCTTTCTTTCATTCCTTCTCTCTGCCCCTCTCTCTTCCTTCCTTGTCTCTCTTCTGTCTTTTCCCTTTTTCTTTTCTCTTTCTCTCCTTTTTTCTTTCCCTCTTTCTCTTCTTTCTTTTTCTTTCATTCATTCCCTCTGCCTTTCTTCGTTGTCTCTTTTTCCTGCTTGGAGCAGATCTGCAGAATCTGAGCTCCCCCCCCCCCCCCGTGTGATGGAGGAAACACTTCCTGCAGGTATCGGAAACGCAGCTCAGTGTGTGCGTGTTTCCCCGAAGGTCTTGCGTGCAGCAATCCAGCCCTTCCAGGAAGGCTCCGTGGCTTCTCGTGGCCTTCGGGAGGCCTGGAGGGAGTTGGGCGTTTGGTCAGCAGGCAGGAAGTCAGAGAGTGGGGGTCCCTCCCAGGCCCTCCCCTGCCTTGGGAGCTGCTCTCCGGGTGTACAGGTCTGACCTGGCTGGAGGGGAGCTGGCTTTGGGGGGCTTGCTCCCCAGGTCAAGCCCATCAATCCATCCATCCATCCATCAATTAATCAATCTCTTCCTCTCCTTCCTTCCATCCTCAATCTCTTCATCTCCTTTCATCCTTCCTTCCTTCCGTCCTTCATTAATCTCTCCCTCTCTCCTTCCTTCCTCAATTTCTTCCTCTCCTTCCTTCATGAATCTCTCCTTTGGTCTCTCCTTCCTTCCTTCCTTCCTTCCTTCCTTCCTTCCTTCTTCCTCAATCTCTTCCTCTCCTTCCTTCCTTCAATTATCCCTCCCTCCCTCTCTTTCTTTCCTTCCTTGCTTCATTAATCTCTCCTTCGCTCTCTGCTTCTTTCCTTCCATCCATCCATCTGTGACCCATAATCCAGGGTGTGATTTCCCCCCCTCCCTCCTTGCAAAAGAGTCGGAGCCTGGTCCTCCCCTCTCACATAGGTGGAAGTTTGCTCCCCAACTGGCTGATTTCTATCCCCCCCCCAAACCACACTCCCCTCTTGTCTTCCTACACACACACAAACACACACAAGATTTTTTTTTGCTGTCTCAGCATTTTGCTCCATCCCTCGGACTCTGCCAGGTTTCTCCTTGCACAACTGCTGCCTGGGGATCCCGTTTTAGGGGAGGGAGGGGGCGATTTCTCCAGCTCCCTTGTTGTTGTTGTTGTTGCTGCTGCTGCTGTTGTTGTTGTTGTGATTTCCTGCATGGCTGGCTATCGCTCTTCCTTTGGCTGGATGCTCACACCAGCAGCATCTGTTTCCTGTGTTCTGGGGACAAATGCCCTCAGGCGCTTGGGGGGAAGGAGCCTTGGCGGAAGTCTGGGGGGGGGGCAGGCCGGCCCAGGACACCCCCCCCCCCATCTTCCAATCTGCTTGAATCTCCCCACCCCCCAAGGCTTTTGGCCCTCACTTGGAGCCGGGCTCCACAACAGCCTCTGGCTTGCAAGAAATACCCCAAGGGCTGGATTTTGTTTTTTATTGCTGTTATTATCCATGAAACTATCGTGATCCCTTTTTTATCTCTGGCGTTTTCCTCCAGAGGTGATGCAAATGTGCCCTATGATAAAGCCATCGGTCTATAAAACTTTTCCTTCCCTTCCCTTCTCTTTCTCCATTCCTGTCCTCCTTCCTTCCTTTCTTCCTTCCTTCCTTCCTATCTATCTCCCTCCCTCCCTCCTTCCTTCCTTTCTTTCTTTCCCTTCTTTTCTTTCTTTCTTTCTTTTCTTTCTTTCTTTTTTCCTGTTCTTCCCTATTCCTTCCTACTCCTTCCCTTCTCTTTCTCCTTTCCTTCCTTCCTTCCTTCCTTTCTTCCTTCCTTCCTATCTATCTATCTCTCCCCTCCTTCCTTCCTTTCTTTCCTTCCCTATTCCTTCCCTTCTTTCTTTCTTTTCTTTCTTTCTTTTCTTTCTTTCTTTTTCCTGTTCTTCCCCATTCCTTCCTACTCCTTCCCTTCTCTTTCTCCTTTCCTTCCTTCCTTTTTCACAATGATATAAATATTCTCCCTGAAAATGGTTTTGTTTTGACAGAGAATTAAGCAGCAGCAGAACCCACTGGCAAAAAAAAAAAGAGAGAGAGAGAAAAAATGACGTTTCGCTCTCGAGCAGAATGAAAGTTGTGCGGTTTCCGTTCGTCTTTCCTTTTTCCCCCTTCTGATTCGAAGAAGAAGAGGACACACCATATCCGCTCCTTCCTAGCCAGGCTGAGAAGCTCCTTGGCCTCTTCTCCTCATTCAGGCCTTCAGATTTCTGCCTTTGGGAGGCCAGACGTGGCTGGGAAGGATGGGTGTTGTAGTCCGGCACATCTGGAGGCTCCGAGGGCCGACCCTCTCTGGGACACAGCCCAGCCCCTCGGGGGGTAGCAGGGTGGGAGAAATTGTTTTGCTTCCTGCTTTTTTTCCCATCCTTGCAAAAGGAAATTCCCTTGCTTTGTTCTGGGAAGAAATGTCGAAAATTTGGAATTGCCCCAAAATGCTCTTTTTTCAGCAACAAAAGAAAGGATTTATTTTTATTGTTTGGATAAATTAATGGACGGGAAGAGGAAGGGAGGGAGGGAGGATGGAGGGGAGGAAGGAAGGAAAGAGGGAAGGAAAGAAGAGGAAGACAGGAAAAAGGAGGGAGGGGGGAAGAAGGAAAAAGAGATGAGGGAGGGGGAAGGAGGGAAGGAAAGAAGGAAAAAAGGAGAGAGGGAGGGAGAAGGAAGGAAGGGCAAAAATATGATGGAGGGAGGGAGGGAAGAAAGAAAGAAAGAGGAAGGAAGGAAGACTTTGTGGGATGTTGGCTGTTTGCGGGGGAAGTTTCTTTTCAAGTTTCTGGTTCTTTTTTAAACATTCAAGGGATCCTGTTATGTTGAGTTACTCATTTCTGTCTTGCTAGTTATTTGTCTTTTAAGAGGGTTGCAACCAAAACCCCAAACAGAGAAAGTATAAAAAACACTAACAACCTTTTGAAACTGCTCAGAGCACGTGTACGTGAACTCCACCTACCAAGCTTCCACGTTAAGGGGAAAGAAAGGGTGCAACAGACTGAAGGGAAGAAGACTTTGGAGATGTGGGGGGGGGGGGCAGACAGGGTGATCCCCCACCTCTCCCTGCCCTCCGTCCTAGCTGGGCCTCATGCAAATCCCAGCAGCCCCTTTGGGACGTGGGCCAGGTCTCCAACCTCAGACTTGTGGACCTCTAACCAAAATCTTCTAACCAAAGTTCACACCAAGCAAGCTTTCTCCAAAATGGCCCTGCTTTGGATCGACCTGGGTTGAATAAGTAGCAGGAGCTCAGCTGCTACCACCTTTGGAGGCTGTTGGGGCCTGGATGGGTGTCAACAAACTCAAACTCACCCAGACAAGACGGAGTGGCTGTGGGTCTTGCCTCCAAGGACAATTCTATCTGTCCGTCCATTACCCTGGGGGGGGAATTATTGACCCCCTCAGAGAGGGTCCCGCAACTTGGGCGTCCTCCTCGATCCACAGCTCACATTAGAAAAACACCTTTCAGCTGTGGCGAGGGGGGCGTTTGCCCAGGTTCGCCTGGTGCACCAGTTGCGGCCCTATCTGGACCGGGAGTCATTGCTCACAGTCACTCATGCCCTCATCACCTCGAGGCTCGACTACTGTAACGCTCTCTACATGGGGCTACCTTTGAAAAGTGTTCGGAAACTTCAGATCGTGCAGAATGCAGCTGCGAGAGCAATTATGGGCTTCTCCAAGTATGCCCATATCACTCCAACACTCCGCAGTCTGCATTGGCTGCCGATCAGTTTCCGGTCACAATTCAAAGTGTTGGTTATGACCTATAAAACCCTTCATGGCACCGGACCAGAATATCTTCGGGACCGCCTCCTGCCGCACGAATCCCAGCGACCGGTTAGGTCCCACAGAGTTGGCCTTCTCCGGGTCCCGTCGACTAAACAATGTCGTCTGGCGGGACCCAGGGGAAGAGCCTTCTCTGTGGGGGCCCCGACCCTCTGGAACCAGCTCCCCCCTGAGATTAGGATTGCCCCCACCCTCCCTGCCTTTCGTAAACTCCTTAAGACCCACCTTTGCCGTCAGGCATGGGGGAACTAAAACACCTCCCCCTTGCCCATGTTGTTTTGTTGATTGACTGACTGTGTGCCTGTTTTTTATATATACTGTTTTTTTTATGAGATTATTAATTTCAATTGGAATCTGGATGGGTGGGCATTGGATTTGGTATTGTGTACTGTACTGTTTTTTATTATTGTTGTGAGCCGCCCCGAGTTTGCGGAGAGGGGCGGCATATAAATCCAATAAACCTAAACCTAAACCTAAACCTTTGCCTTGGCTTCAGAAGTTCTACGACCAAACAGAGAGGACTAGAAACTTGGCCGTGCGACTCCTGAGGAGGGGGGAACTGTGGCTGTGCTGCGGGTCAATTGTAGGCAGCCTTGTCTCCAGGTTGCAAAGGCCCCTGTTGGCCACGCAGAGCCTCTTCAGACCTCTGGCGAAAGCGTGTCCTGGCGTGTCGCACGCTTCTCCTTGGCAGACGTGTGTGTGTGTGTGTGTGCCCTTGCGCGTATTGTGAGTCTCACCCACCGCCACTTCCCGGTTCTCGAGGTTCTTCTTTCTCTGAATTGCCGTTTCTTCGAATTAGTCCCCTTCCTTCCCCTCCCAAGAACACACGTGGCTGCTGAACGTGGTTTTTGAGGCGGCCTGCAAGAGCCGTGCCGAGAACTCGCCTGCTGCTTGGGCAAGGCTGGGCACGCACCCTCCTTCACCATGCACGCGGCGCTGATCCGGCAAAGAGGGCGGCTCTTGGGCACGGACAGAGTGCAGGGAGTTCAGCATCCGGCGTGCAGGCAGAAGGCACGGCTGTTAGGTGCCTTCCTCGGCCGAGGCTGCCTAGAGTGGTGGGTGGGACAGAGGCCAGCCCACCCCCCTGGAAAGTAGTGGGAGGGGGTCAAGCTACCCTCCAAAGTGCCCGAGGGTGGGACCAGAAACATCGAGTAGAAACTATTCCAGGAGAGAAGCAGGACCTAGAACTAAGGAGGAATTTCCTGACATTATAACCAGGGGAGCAACTTGCCACTAGAAGTTGGGAATAATCCCAACACTGGAAGTTTATAAGAAGAGACTAGATGACCCTTTGTCTGAGGTGGTGTCGGGTTTCTTGCCTAAGCAGGAGGAGGGGTCACTTCCAAGGTCCCTCTCAACCTATTCTATTCATTTATTCTAATTTCTATTTTGTCTTGTATTCTACTATGGAAACATAGAAGATTGACGGCAGAAAAAGACCCTCTGGTCCATCTCGTCTGCCCTTATACTCTTTCCTGTATTTTATCTCAGGATGGATATATGTTTATCCCAGGCAGGTTTACATTCAGTTACTGTGGATTGACCAACCACGTCTGCTGGAAGTTTGTCCCAAGCATCTACGACTCTTTCAGTCAAATAATATTTTCTCACGTTGCTTCTGATCTTTCCCCCCAACTAGCCTCAGATTGTGCCCCCTTGTTCTTGTGTTCACTTTCCTATTAAAAACACTTCCCTCCTGGACCTTATTTAACCCTTTAACATATTTAAATGTTTCGATCGTGTCCCCCCTTTTCCTTCTGTCCTTCTGTCCTCCAGACTAGACAGATGGAGTTCATGAAGTCTTTCCTGGTCAGTTCCTGGTCAGTTTCATGCTGAAACCCCCTTCCTTCCTTCCTTCCTTCCTTCCTTCCTTCCTTCCTTCCTTCCTTCCTTCCTTCCTCTCTCTCTCTCTTTTTCTTTTCTCTCTTCTCTGCTCTGCTCTATTCTCTGTTCTGTTCCACTCCATTTTGCCCTTAGCTCCTCCGCCTCCTGCGTCCTTCTGTGAAGGCCCAGATGGGAAGCAAAGACCGAATGGATGCCCCTCTGCTCTTCCGGGCTCTTTCCTGGGCTTCCCTGGGGGGACCTGGAGCTGGTGAAGGACCCGCCTCTTCCCTCCCCGCTGGTGGGGCTGTTTTGCCTGCTCTCCAGTCGGGATGTTTGGGGATGTTTGTGCACCCGAAGGACGCGCTGTTCCGCTCTGCAGGGCAGCTGTTGAGGTTGCAGGCCGGGCTCTTTATCTCTCGCCACCAAACACTCTTCCCAGCGGCTTTTGCTGCTCCGAGTTGCGTTGGGAGGAAGGCCTGCAAAAGAGCACGGCCCTGGTCTGGGGCCCTGGGAAGAGTTTCTGTCTTTTCTCTTTCCCTTTCTTTTCTCTTTCTCTCTCTCCTTTCTTTTTTTCTCCTTTCCTTTCTTTTCTTTCTTTCTCTCACCACCTTCCTTCCTGTCTTTCTTTATTTTCTTTCTCTAATTCTCCCTCTCTCCCTCCCTTCTTTCTTTTCTTTCCTTTCTTTCCCTAATCCCCTTCCTTCGTTCCTCCTTCTTTCTTCTCTCTCTCTCTTTCTTTCTCTCTCTCTCTTTCTTCTCTCTCTTTCTTTCTCTCTCTCTCTCTTTCTTTCTCTCTCTCTCTTTCTTTCTCTCTCTTTCTTTCCTTTCTCTAATTCTTTCCCCCTCCCACCCTCCCTCCCTCCCTCGCTTTCTTTCTTTTTTCTTTCTTTCTTTCTTTCTTCCTTTCTTTCCTTTCTCTAACTCTTTCTCCCTCCCACCCTCCCTCCCTCGCTTTCTTTCTTTTTTCTTTCTTTTTTTCTTTCTTTCCTTTCTCTAATTCTTTCTCCCTCCCACCCTCCCTCCCTCCCTCGCTTTCTTTTTTTCTTTCTTTTTCTTTCTTTCTTTCTTTCCTTTCTCTAATTCTTTCTCCCTCCCACCCTCCCTCGCTCTCTTTCTTTCTTTCTTTCTTCTTCCTTTCCTTTCCCTAACTCATTTATTTATTTATTTGGTTGGATTTCTCTACCACCCTTCTCTGCAGACTCAGGACTCCCTCCCTCCCTTCCTTTCTTCCCTCTTTCTCTACAATTTGAGGGCTTTTTTCTCTTATTTTTGAACTGAAATGTAAAGCACGTAGTATCCCCACTTCCAAACGTTTAGGGATGGGGGGGTTGAGGAGGGGACACCCCATATACCTCTGCATGAACCCCTACTCTTTACTTGCAAATAGGAAAATACTTGATTTGCAAATAGGGATAAAAGCCGCGTAAGGAGAAGAGGCCCAGAGAGGGATTTCTTCCCTGAGGGATTAGCTTTCTACTTACAGGGATTAAAACCAAAGCCTGCATTCAGAGGACCCTCCGGAACTTGCCGGAATAAATATTTGCAGGGACCTTTGGAAGAAATGTCCTTCCGGGCCTCTGACGGTCTGCTAGGGTCCCAACTGAGCTAAGATCCTTAAATACGGCCTCATCCTGTTCAGATTTCACATCTCCCCCCCCCCCCCTTTGTGATAAAAGACATTTTTCAGACCAGATTTTCCAAGCAAGAACACTTGCCAAGCCTCTTGGAAGCCAACAGAGAGAAATAAACCCGGAGTGGATATAATTTGCAAAACGGAAGAGGCTTTGCTGGCCTTCTGGACAACCCCCCCCCTCCCTCCATGCACAAACTCCATTTCCCCCCAGCTGTTCTCGCACTTGGCTCCAAACTGCAAACCGGCTGTGACTCATGGGCCCACAAAACCCCAGGAGGCGGCGAAACCCGGAATGGACGCTGCCTGACCCAGAGAAGGAGCAGAAGTGGCCGAGACCCAGATAGGGAGGGGGTGGGATGGGATATTTGAGGAAAAGGAATCCTCAATGTTGAGTATTGCATTGGCAGTTCTGTGTTAGCAAAAGCTTCAGAAGAGAAGGATTTAGGTGTAGTGATTTCTGACAGTCTCAAAATGGGTGAGCAGTGTGGTCAGGCGGTAGGGAAAGCAAGTAGGATGCTTGGCTGCATAGCTAGAGGTATCACAAGCAGGAAGAGGGAGATGGTGAGCCCCTTATATAGAGCGCTGGTGATAATACTGTGTCCAGTTCTGGAGACCTCACCTACAAAAAGATATGGACAAAATTGAATAGGTCCAAAGATGGGCTACAAGAATGGTGGAAGGTCTTAAGTATAAAACGTATCAGGAAAGACTTCATGAACTCAATCTGTAGAGTCTGGAGGACAGAAGGAAAAGGGGGGTCATGATAGAAACATTTAAATATGTTAAAGGGTTAAATACAATTCAGGAGGGCAGTGTTTTTTTTAAAAATATTTTTATTATTTTCAAAAAAAAAGACAGACAAAGACATACAACATTAAACATTTAAGGAGCTGCCATTGCTCCGCTTGTCGTAGAAGTCTAACTAATACAGAATGTAAAAAACCCTAACTGTTACCAGATCTATACAGAAATGCCACACGTGTAAATTACATTCTTATTGAATTTAATTCTATATTTTTAATATTAAAGTTATTAATTAAATTTCTTTATATTTTAAAATATTATGTACTTATACAAAAAGAAAAGAAATAAACAAAGTATTAGTAATACAGAAAAAAAAGATGAACACTTCTAAGTTAGTTATAATATAAACTATTTCATTCTATCTTATATTTCTTCAAATCATTATTTATTCTTATATATTTAATTATTAATTCTATTTTTAAAATTTCAGGAGGGAAGTGTTTTTAACAGGAAAGTGAACCCAAGAACAAGGGGGCACAATCCGAGGTTAGTTGGGGGAAAGATCAGAAGCAACGTGAGAAAATATTATTTGACTGAGAGAGTCGTAGATGCTTAGAACAAACTTCCAGCAGACGTGGTTGGTAAATCCACAGTGACTGAATTGAAACATGCCTGGGATAAACATAGATCCATCCTAAGATAGAACACAGGAAATAGTACAAGGGCAGACTAGATGGACCATGAGGTCTTTTTCTGCTGTCAATCTTCTATGTTTCTATGAAAGTCGAAAGGTAGAAAAAGAGAGAAAGGAAACTGTAGTGATGTCAAATATCCAGTCATTTCCTTAACAAGCGTCCTATAATTTCAATTCTATAACGGATGTATACTGCTCCCCACTGTCGATAATTTACAGTGAAGTTTTTATTAGGTTTAGTTGTATGTGTGGGTGATCTTTGACAGTTGTTGTGTGTTTGTGTTAATGGACAGTCCGTTTGAAATTTGGTTTGTAGGGCTTGAAGAGAGTCTTCAGCCCACGTCTCGATCGGTAGCTGGTGTGGTTTAAAATATACGTTGTTTTCATTTCATTCATTACCCATTTTGTTTCGGTGGGATTTTCCTGCGAAGGTCCAGGAAAGCCAATTGAATTCCTAAAGGAGAAATCAAGGCAGGCTGAGGGGGCTGTTGACAGGACTGGAATTTGGCCTTAGATGGCCCCTTGGCCGGATGTCCCGGGAATCTCTGGGATACGGTCAAGCTCCGATTCCCAGCTTTCCCAGCTTGACCAGTTCAGCCCTGCACTGGGCCAGTTCTGAAACCTATCTTACGCAGAGGTAACAACAGGTGAAAAAACGGCCAAAGGCGACCTTCTCGCAGAGCTTGGTGGAAAAGCCGGATGAAGAACTCTTTTTAAGCGTCTGCCGCCTGTTTCTTCCCGAGAACTTTATGTTGACAGAACGGCTTAAGAAGGAATTTGATGCCGGACGGAGGCGACGTTGCTCAAGAGCAAAGATTTTTTCCCCCACCCTTGGTTTTAATCTGGCCTTCCCCAGGGCCCTTCCCTCTCCTTTGGGGAGGGGCAGGCATGGGTCTCCCTCCTCTTCTGGGAGGAAACAGGGATTTGGCCCCCAGTCCTGGGGGGGTTTTGCAGACGTTGGAATCCAAAGAGTTTCCTGCTGCTTTGACATGAAGTTGAACTCCCAGGAAAGCTGCTCACTGCCCAGAACAGGGCTCTTCCAGGATGCAGCCTCTCCCTCTGTGTGTGTGTGTGTGTGTGTGTGTGTGTGTGTGAGAGTGAGAGAGATATTGGGGGTCCCACTTGCATCTACTGCACTGTCACCACCCCCCGTGGTCCATGCTGGCTCGGTATCCTCTCCTGGCAGCTGGTTCAATGCCCCCCAGAGCCAAGATGAGGACCCGGATTGTGGGGGCAATGTGCTGGCTCTGTTCAAAAGTGCTATTGCTAACATGTTGTTAAACCCCCTGAGTCTAAGGAGAAGGGCGGCATAAAAATTGAATGAATGAATAAATAAATGAATGAATGAATGAATGAATAAATAAATAAAATTCTGCTGCTGAAACACACAGGCACAGTGTAATGCTTAAATGTATTAAAACACTATAGCTTTAAGAGTTAGTATTGCAGTCAGCCACAAGAGGGAGCCAGAAGCGTCTCTCTCTCTCTCCCTCTCTCTCTGTGATTATTTTCTGCTATTACTGTTATCTCTCTTTCTCTCTCTCCCTCCCTCCATCTTTCTTCCCTCTTCTCTTTTTCTCTCTCCCTCCAACTCTTTTCCCTCTTTCTCTTTTCTTTCTTTCTCTTTTTTCTTTCTTTCTCTCTCTCTCTCTGATTATTTTCTGCTATTACTGTTCTCTCTCTCTCTCTCCCTCCCTCCATCTTTCTTCCTCTTCTCTTTTTCTTTTTCTCTCTCCTCCCACTCTTTCTTTCTTTATCTTTTTTCTTTCTTTCTTTCTCACTCACACTCTCTGATTATTCTCTGCTATTATTGTTATGTCCTCTGCGACTGCTTTGTGCTAAATGCTGGTTTATGTATTTGTGAGCTGAGTAAGATATAATAAATAATAAGTAAAAAGTAAGATATAATATTATATATCTATTGACTGATTCAACTGTTTATGACTAGGACTGCTCTTGACTAAGATATTTGCCAAAGTAAATAATATTTTACATGCTTAATGTATCTGGTTTGTCTAACTGAACCCAGATCTCCACCACATTTCCTCTGTGCATCCTTGGCAACTCAGGGGTCACTCTGCTCACTCCTTACACACACACAAGCACGCTCACAGAGGCCAGCTGGCTGCGTGGCTGGACCTTCCGATAGCCTGCCTTGGAAACCCTCGGGGGTGGCTGGAATTTTGCCCCCCCTGCCTTCCCTGTGGACTCCCAGGGACCCTCAGTGCTGTGCAATTGGGGGAGTTGAAGTCCCTGCATCTTTTTTTTTTCAAAAGCCCCATGTCTGACCCCTGGCTTGTCCCTCTCTTTCTGCAGAGCTCGAGGCCCAAACTGCGCTCCCCCTGTCTGGCCATCCAAGAGGCCCGGGCCTGCACTC
>NC_091959.1:49107268-49184768 GCF_031021105.1 Erythrolamprus reginae
CCTTCACTGCACAAACCCACAAGGTTTCTTAACGGAGGCCCCACGTCACTTGGGGGTCCTCCAGACTAATCAATAACTTACTACTTCTCTTAACGTGCTAAAGGAGCGAACGCCCCGGCCACCAAAAGTGCCACTGCCGGTTCTGGGCCAGGATGAACGACCAGGGTGTATGAAGTCAGCTTTCTTAAAGACGCAGCGGCTGTGGAGCTGGTTCTGTCTCTAACACTTGCTGCTAAGGCCAAAGAGGGTCCAAAATCAAAGCCGGTACCAAAGGGAACCTGCGGTGTGGCCCACAAAAACCCCAAAGGAACTAACCCAGCCCAACCCAGCCAATGCAAGGACGTGGCTAGCTCCCAGGGCCCTGGCAGCCTTCCTTGGGGGAGGCTGCCTGATAGTGGGCAGGATCGACACCCCACCTCCAGGAAAGGGGGCTTGGGGGAGAAGTCCACTCCTCACCCCCAGCAGCCTCGCTGCCACCGGGCACCACGCCTGGAATTCTGCAATGATGGACACAGGACGAGAGTGGAAGCTACAAAACGGGAGCCAAGGCGAATGTGCGTGCTCACACTCACACACACCTATAAATCTGCCTCAATGGCGAAGGGGGGAAGCAGGACCCCAGAAAATGTACGGCCAGGGATCAACCGTGGCAGGAAGCCAAAGATCTTGGCTGCAAAGAAGGGAGAGGGAAAGAAAGGAAGGAAAAGGAGAAGGGAAGAAAAAAGGGGGGAGGGAGGGCAGGTAGGAAGGAAAATTAGGAAGGAAGGAAAAATAGGAGGAAGAAAAAATAGGAAGGAAGGAAAGGGAGGGAGGAAAAATAGGAAGGGAGGAAAAATAGGAAGGAAGGAAGGAAGAATAGGGAGGGAGGCAGAGAAGGACCACATAAGGACAAAAAGCCTATCAGGAAAGAGAGAGACCCCTTTCCTGGGCAGACACCCCCAACCCAAGGACTTCCACCCTGATATTCTCCCAGCCCTTTTCAAGTGTCCGGCTGAGCGAGCCCACCTCCTCCCAAGGCCACCCACCTCCCCCAACCCACCCACCCATCCTGGGCAGGGAAGCCTCCCTTCGGGTGTCACTTTCAGCCTAGCTTGGACAGGTCAAGTGGCCACAGCCCTGCTTGCTACTTCCCAAATAAAAACTTTCAGGCGGCCTTTGGGCTCCTGCGCTGCTTTCTGGAGCTGACCGACGGCGGCAGAGAGAGGAGAGAGAGAAGGGGGGCAAGGCAGGCCCGGCAGCCGCTTTGGGCTTCACTACAGAGAGCCTAAGGCAAGCTAGCTAACAGAGGAAAAGGCGCCTCCAGGTGACCTGCGACGGCCCAGGATTGAAGTGCAAAAGGACCCAGAAACCTGGACACTCGTCCCCGGCTCGGTTTTCAGCCTCTTCTTGT
This sequence comes from Erythrolamprus reginae, assembly GCF_031021105.1. NCBI lineage: Eukaryota > Metazoa > Chordata > Lepidosauria > Squamata > Dipsadidae > Erythrolamprus > Erythrolamprus reginae. The sequence goes on from NC_091959.1 coordinate 49,108,659, forward strand.
TTTGGCCCAAAACCGACAAAACGCTCGCGTTCCGCCCTCTCCCGACACCCTTCCTGCACCCAAGGGCGGTCCAGCCCTGCGGTCACTTGCCCCGCTTGCTCCTCCCCTTGCGGGAGGAGGGCTTCCCGCTTGCCCCCGCCCGCGGAGGAGCGCGGCCGGAGAGGCCACGGGGATGTTGATCTGCCCGTCCTGGATCTCCTGCCGGGCACTCGGCGGGCAGGTGGTTGATCTTCTGCTGGGTCTCCAGGTAGAACATGACGTCCCGGAGCTGCTCCTGGGCCTCATTGATCTGGAGGTCCTTCCTCTCGCAGGTCTCCCTCCGCAGCCGCTCCTCGTCCTTCAGCCGGCCCTGCAGCTGGGACTGGTTGGCCCGCAGGCATTTGTTCATCTCCTGCTCCTCCTGCAGGTCACTGGTCAGCTTGGAGACCTTGGTGGTCAGCTGGGTGCACCTGGAAAGGGGGGAAACGGGGGGGAAAACTGAGGCCACGGCGGCAACAGCAGCGGAAGAAGAACCTTGGGCGGGAGGAAAGGAGCAGGGGCCTCCTGCCTGCCTCAGCCTGGGCAACTTTAACAGCAACGAGCATTCGTGTTCCACTTCATAGCGCTTGTCAGCCCTCTCTAGGCAGTTTACGGAATCAGCCTCTTGCCCCCAACAATCTGGGTCCTCAGAAGAATGGATGGATGGAAGAAAGGAGAGAAGGAAGGAAGGAAGGAGGAGGAAGGGAGGGAGGGAGGGAGGGAGGGAGGGAAGGAAGGAAGGAAGGAAGGAAGGAAGGAAGGAAGGAAGGAAGGAAGGAAGGAAGAGCAATAGCATGTAGACTTATCTACCGCTTCATGGTGCTTTCCAGCCCTCTCTAAGCAGTTTACGGAATCAGCCTCTTGCCCCCAACAATCTGGGTCCTCAGGAAGAATGGATGGATGGAAGAAAGGAGAGAAGGAAGGAAGGAGGAGAGGGAGGGAGGGAGGGAGGGAGGGAGGGAAGGGGAGGAGAGAAGAAGGGAAGGAGAAGGAAGGAAGGAAAGGAGGAAGGAAGGAGAGGAAAAAAGAGCAATCAGCATGTAGACTTATCTACCGCTTTCATGGTGCTTTCCAGCCCCTCTCTAAGTGGTTTACAGACTCAGCCTCTTGCCCCCCAACAACCTGGGTCCTCATTTGACCTCCCCTTGGAAGGATGGAAGGATGGGGTCAACCCGGAGCCAGTGGTGAGATTTGAACTGCTGAACTACAGCTAGCAGTCAGCTGAAGGAGCCTGCAGTGCTGCAGTCTAACCACTCTGCCACTCCGCTCCCTCCCTCCCTTTTTCTCCTTCTGTTCCTTCCTTCCTTCCTTTTTATTTCTAGCAATAGCATTTAGAATTATAGACCACTTCATAGGGCTTTTACAGCCCCTTCTAAGCGGTTTACAGAATCAGCCTCTTGCCCCCAACAATCTGGGTCCTCATTTGACCCCCCTTGGAAGGATGGAAGGCTAAGTCCACCTTGAGCCGGTGGTGAGATTTGAACTGCTGAACTATGCACTCTAACCACTGCTCCACTCCAGCTCTTTAAGCCTGCAGACAAACTGCCATAATCCCCCAGTGGGGTTGAAGAATTCTGGAGTTGAAGCCCACCAGGGTTGGGGGCCCCTGGTCAAGACAATACATTTGCCCTAGAAGACGTTTCATCCCCCTCCCAAGGGCTTCATACTAGCAGTCCTCGACTTGCAACCCATTGAAGTTGCAACCCAAAAAAGGAGAATTATAACTCAAATTTGAAAATTCCAACAACTGAGATGCATTCGGCACCTGGATCGCTAATTTTAGGAAAGTGTTGATTATCTCAGGGACCGCATTCTGCTGCACGAATCCCAGCGACCAGTTAGGTCCCACAGAATGGGTCTTCTCCGGGTCCTGTCAATTAAACAATGTCGTTGGGGGGGGGGGACCCAGGGAAGAGCCTTCTCTGTGGCGGCCCCAGCCCTATGGAACCAACTCCCCCAGAGATTAGAATAGCCCTCACCCTTCTTGCCTTTTGTAAGCTTCTTAAAACCCACCTCTGTCGTCAGGTATGGGGGAACTGAGATATTCTTTCCCCCTAGGCCTTTACAATTTACGCATGGTATGTTTGTTTGTATGTATGTTTGGTTTTATAATAGGGGTTTTTTTAGTTATTTTAGTATTGGATTGGAGTAGCTACATGCTGTTTTTATCATTGTTGTTAGCCCCCCCCGATCTACGGAGAGGAGCAGCATACAAATCCAATCAATCAATCAATCAATCAATCAATCAATCAACCCCCCAGTTCTAAATTCTGAAAGTTACCCACTTCCTCTCGACCGACTGCCTCTCCCTCAGCAAGTCGTTCAGTCTCTGTTCCAGGGAGTCCGCATTTCTCAATAGTCTCTTTGAATTTGGCCTTCATGTTGTTGATCTGTAAATAATAATAATAAATAATAATAATAATAATTTATTAGATTTGTATGCCGCCCTTCTCCGAGGACTCGGAGTGGCTCACAACAGCAAAACACAGTGTACAAATCTAATGTTAAAAGCAATTTAAAACCCTTCTTATAAAAACAATCACACAACTAACAAAATGATTAAAAAAAAAAAAAGGTATATTAAGGTCCAGGTGGGTGCTCTCTGCATGGCCCAGAACCGGACTCACATCCTTCTTCTCAGGAATTTTCTGGGTATTACAATATTTTATAAGATGGACCTTTTTCCTCCCTAAATTCAGGTGCGTCTTACTACTCTGAATGTAGCTTTTTTCCCGAAGCTTCTTTATCCCCAGCCCTAACTAGCTGCTATCAATCTTCCCAGCTCTGACCTTGCAGGTTCTTTCATTGTTTCTCTCTGCAAAGAATTTTTCCAAGCCCTAAGTCTTTTGCAGGGTTTTTTTCATTGCTCTAACTTGCTCCAAATGTTTCTTTCCAGCCCTAACCAGGTGCTAAGAATGTTCCCAGCTCTTACCAGCTTGCAAGCTCTTTCACTGTTACTCTCTGCAAAGAATGTTTCAAGCCCTAAGTCTTGCAGGGTTTTTTTCATTGCTCTACTTGCTCGGAACATTTCTTTCCAGCCCTAACCAGATGCTAATGATGTTCCCAGCTCTTACTGGCTTGCAAGTTCTCTCTGAATAAGGTTTTTTTTTAGCCCCAACCAGGGGATAAAATAATGTGCTGAAGCTGACCAGACTAAGGACGCTGGCCAGGTGAATATTTGGTAAGCAGATTCTTTTCCTTATTTTCCTCCCCAAAAACTAAGGTGCGTCTTATACTCCGAAAAATACAGTAAATACAGTTTTTTTCCGAACGCCATCACTCTACTAAACAAATAATTCCCTCAACACTGTCAGACTTTCTACTAATCTGCACTTCTATTCTACTAGTTTTTCTCATCATTCCTTTCACCCATTTCCTCCCATGTTGACTGTAGGACTGTCACTTGTTGTTTATATCCTAAGATTTTTATTAATATTGCCTCTTCATTGCTTATTTGACCCCTATGACAATCATTAAGTGTCGTACCACATGATTCTTGACAAATGTATATTTTATTTTATGTACGCTGAGAGCATCTTGCACCAAGACAAATTCCTTGTGTGTCCAATCACACTTGGCCAATAAAATTCTATTCTATTCTATTCTGCTACTACTAATTATTATTATTATTATTATTATTATTATTATTATTATTATTATTATTATTTAGATTTGTATGCCGCCCCTCTCCGTAGACTCGGGGCGGCTTACAACAGTGATAAAAAACAATACATAATGACAAATCTAATAGTTAGAATCTAAAATAACAATAATACATTTAAAAAGTCTAAGAAAAAAAGGAAACCCCAATATATAAAAACATACATACAGTCATATCATGCACAAAAACTACATAGGCAGGGGAGATGTTTCAGTTCCCCCACGCTTGACGATAGAGGTGGGTTTTAAGGAGTTTACGAAAGGCGAGGAGGGTGGGGGCAGTTCTAATCTCAGGGAAACGTTACACTTTGGGTTCGGGAAACCACCATCTCATTTACCAAAGAACATCCCTGGAGCTCCCTTGAAAAAGGACCGTCTCAGCTTTGGAAGAGGAGACATAGGCTGAGCAGAGAGAAGAAACCAAGCCATGATGTGGCTACCTCCAGGCTCTGAGATCCTGAGCCCTTCTCAAGGGGCTTCTTGGCTGGACCTGGGCCCCAAGAGCAGAGCAGGCATTCGGAAACGGAATGAGCTCCATCGGACCCTGCTATCGGATTCCTGCTTTTTCGTAGGAACCAAGAATTCAGAGGAACTTACTTCTTCGGCCGTGTCCTTTTCTATCCGGACGATCTTGTTCTCCCAGTAGATGCGCTGGACTCCAGCTGGCTGGTCAGCAAGTAGAATACTGCACTCAGAGAGAGAGCGAGAGAGAGAGAGAGAGAGAAAGTGGACAAGCCATCCTTATATTCTCTACAGCAGGTGTCTCCAACCTTGGCAACTTTAAGACTTGTGGACTTCAACTCCCAGAGTTCTTCTGCTGGTTGAGGAATTCTGGGAGTTGAAGTCCACAAGTCTTAAAGTTGCCCCGGGTTGGAGACACCTGCTCTAGGAGACAACTGGAGTCCCATCATTCCCAAGTTACATTTGTCAGTAACCCGTACTATAATGGTTGGCTTTCCAATATATGAAGATAAATCAGCATAGTATGTTAGGAGGAAATTGCCCCTGAAAAGGTGCCTGGTAAAACCTGAAATAAATACATCATTTTTGGGAAAATCATCGTTTTAAGTGTTCTTATCTTTGCCATCCTTCTTAATTTTTTATCTTTCCAACTCTTCATCTGTTTTAACATTTTCTTCCACATCAGGTTATAATTAACCTTCACTATTTTATTTGGATTTTTTAATAACCATACTCCCAAGTATTTCCTTTTTTTTACACCCTAATTTCAGTCCTGATACCTTTCTAATCTCAATTTATTTATTTATTTATTTGATTTGTATGCCGCCCCTCTCCGGAGACTCGGAGCGGCTAACAGCAACAATAAAACAGTGTACAATAGTAATCTAATACTAAACACGATTAAAAACCCATTATAATAAAAAAACCAGACATACATACATACATACCATGCATAGAATTGTAAAGGCCTAGGGGGAAAGAGGATCTTAATTCCCCCATGCCTGGTGGCAGAGGTGGGTTTTAAGCAGCTTTCGAAAGGCAAGGAGGGTGGGGGCAATTCTAATCTCTGGGGGGAGTTGGTTCCAGAGGGCTGGGGCCGCCACAGAGAAGGCTCTTCTCCTGGGCTCTGCCAAACAACATTGTTTAGTTGATGGGACCCGGAGAAGGCCAACTCTGTATGACCTAACTGGTCACTGGGATTCGTGCAGCAGAAGGCGGTCCCCTGAGATATTCTGGTCCGGTGCCATGAAGGGCTTTATAGGTCATAACCAACAATTTGAATTGTGACCGGAAACTGATCGGCAACCAATGCAGACTGCGGAGTGTTGGTGTAACACGGGCATACTTAGGGAAGCCCATGATTGCTCTCGCAGCTGCATTCTGCACGACCTGAAGTTTCCGAGCATTTGCTCTTCAAACAGATTATCTCTTATTTTTCCATATTAACTGATAGTCCTGACTGTTATTTAAATTCTTGTAGTGTGTGCAATATATAGCTGTAGAATATACTATATCTGCTGTGTGCTAATGCTGTGTAAAGGTATTTGCTGTAGACTAAGAAAATATACCACATTGCTGTGTGTGTGTACATGTACCTGCTATGTGCAAATAAGACGTGCATTATGGATCGTATTAGAATTACTGTGTAATATTATGGAGACAGCGTATATCTTGTAAATAAAATCTCTACTATATGATGGCTTGTATTATTGTCTGAACAACCACCACTGCCACATATACTCTGGTTACAATACAGTATTTCTATCATGGGTTGTTAGACCAGTGTCAAATGCTGACAACATTCCAGAAAGACAACGCTCGACTATGAAAAACGTTCCACAGAGGATCCGTTGAGTTAGCCGTGAAAACCTCCACACACGAGCTACCCGGGAAGAGACGCGCTGCGCACTTACTTCCAGTTGTAAGGCATCGATTTTCTCTTCTTGGCACATGTCCCCCTCGCATTCGTATTGGACCAGTTTGCCGTCCGTCTTGCTGGCCACCAGACGGTGGACGTAATTGTCTAGAGGAAAGACAACCCCCAACCGGGTCACCCTGAATCAAGGTCCGAATCAAAGGGGTCACCTCTCAACTAGGGCCGCCTCCAGGTGTGTGTTCAGGGAGAAGGGGGCCCAGGGGGAAAAGCATTTGGAAATTCCCTGATATTTCCCTGTAACTTGCAATCTAGTTAAGGCAACAGTTGTAGATGATGTCATACCAAATGGCTGAGCCGTGGAGAAATATCGGGAGCTGAGGAAGCAAGCTATTGCCACAGTTATGCTCATTTTTGCTAGACTCTTGCCAGAGAGCGCAATCCATGGGTTTTTTGACATGATTTTTCCCTGACTTTTAAACATTTTAATAGTTTTTTCCCCCCCACTGATTTAGAAACATAGAAACATAGAAGTCTGACGGCAGAAAAAGACCTCATGGTCTGCCCTTATATTATTTCCTGTATTTTATCTTATGATGGATACATGTTTATCCCAGGCAGGTTTCAATTCAGTGACTGTGGATTGACCAACCCCGTCTGCTGGGAGTTTGTTCCAAGGATCTACGACTCTTTCAGTCAAATAATATTTTCTCACGTTGCTTTTGATCTTTCCCCCAACTAACTTCAGATTGTGTCCCCTTGTTCTTGGGTTCACTTTCCTATTAAAAACACTTCCCTCCTGGACCTTATTTTATTCTGTCTTTTTCACGAATTCCCTGACATTTCCCTGTAGCTTGCGATCTAGTTAAGGCAGTAGTTGTAGATGACATTGTGCCAAACGGCTAAGCCATGGAGAAATATCAGTAGTTCAGGAAGCAAGTTCTTGCCACAGTTATGATCGTGTTTGCTAGACTCTGCCATGCATCTTTTTAAATATGATTTTTCCATGACTTTTAAACATTTTAATACAGTTTGTTTTTCCCCTGATTTATTCTGTTTTTCCCCCCCACTAATTCCCTGATATTTCCCGATCCGCCGATTTCCCTGTTTTCCAGGTTTGCTGGACACCTGGAGAAGGTTCACCTGGCTGAGAACTTGGAAAGGTGAGCTCCTGGCTCCTTTTGGGGGTAAAGAGGTTATCTTGGTGGCCCCCAAGTTCTCCCCACCCAAGGACCTGAAGGCTTGCTCTCAAGAAGGGAGCCTTCTCTGACTATAGCCAAGGCGATGGACCAGGGGGTTATAAGTGGGTGGTCAACTCTGGGGTTGGCTTGGTGGTCTAGGGAACAGGGCTTACCCCCGGCGTAGTCCCAGACCCTGTGATTGGTCAGCTGCATGGCGTAGGTGTGTTGTGTCTCCTCAAAGTGCTTGTACGCATGGCGACTGACGTAACGCCCACATCCGATGTGCCCACAGATGAGGCATATCCAAAGGTTCTGGACGACAGAAGAGACATAGAAGAAGATTGACAGCAGAAAAAGACCTCCCGGTCCATCTAGTCTTCCCTTCTACTATTTCCTGCATGGATCTATGTTTATCCCAGGCATGTTTCAATTCAGCTACTGTGGATTTACCAACCACGTCTGCTGGAAGTTTATTCCAAGCATCTACTACTCTTTCAATCAAATAATATTTTCCAAAGTTGCTTCCAATCTTTCCCCCAACCAACCTCAGATTGTGCCCCCTTGTTCTTGGGTTCACTTTCCTTTGAAAACACTTCCCTCCTGAGCCTTAACATATTTCAATGTTTCAATCATGTCTCCCCTTTCCCTTCTATACAGATTGAGTTCATGAAGTCTTTCCTGAGAGGTTTGATGCTTAAGACCTTCCGCTGTTTTTGTAGCCCGTCTTTGGACCCGATCAAATTTGATCCATATCTTTGTATAGGTGAGGTCTCCAGAACTGGACACAGTATTATTCCCAATGGGGTCTCACCAGCGCTCTATACAGCGGGATCACCATTTCCCTCTTCCTGCTTGTTATACCTCTAGCTATGCCTCCCAGCATTCAACTTGCTTTCCCTACCGCCTGACCACACTGCTCACCCATTTTGAGACGGTCAGAAATCACTACCCCTCAATCCTTCTCTTCTGAAGTTTTTGCTAGCACAGAACTGCCATACAATACTCAGATTGAGGATTCCTTTTCCCTAAGTGCATTATTTTACATTTGGAAACATTAAACTGCAGTTTCCATTGCTTTGACCACTTATCTAGTAAAGCTAAATCGTTTGCCATATTACAGACTTTAGAGTTATCGGCAAATAGGCAAACCTTCCCTACCAAATCTTCCCTTATGTCACTCACAAACATATTAAAAAGAATAGGATCCAGAACAGACCCTTGTGGCACACCGCTTGTAACCAGGCTCTGCTCAGAATACTCGCCACTAACAACAACCCTCTGAGGTCTACGCTTCAGCCAGCTGCAAATCCACTGAAAACACCCAAATTCTATTTCCGAAAAAAAGCAACACTGCCGATTTCTGAACAGACGCGGATCCAGACTCACTCACTTCTTGGACTCCACATTCAAAGCATTTGTTTTCTTCTACAGGTTCCGGAGTCTGGCAGTACCTGCAGACGGGGCACCTGGAGAAAGGAGCAAAGAGAAGGTCCAAGTCAGGTCGCCCGGGTTTGATCTTCTGGGTCTCCGCCACCCCGGCTCCCTTCCGCACTTTTCGCCCTCGCGAGGTCCTTACGTGGTGTCCTCCCAGCGCTGCAGGCACTGGCTGTGGAAGCTGTGGTTGCAGACTGTGGTCAGGATCCCGTTGACTGATTCATCCATCCTCTCCAAGCAGACGGTGCATTTGGGGAGCTCGGTCAGGTCCATGACGGGCAGGCTGGCCCCCTGCAGGAGGGCAAGACCTCTGACCTCAGTCTTTCCCAACCCGGCCATTTGGAGGATGGACGTCAACTCCCAGAATTCCCCAGCCAGCAGGTTGGAAAACCCTGTCTTAGCCAGTCCACCTTCCAATTAGTTACTTAGTTACTTAGTTAGTTAGTTATGTAATGGTAATGGACATAGAAACATAGAAACCTAGAAGATTAATGGCAAAAAATGACCTCCTGGTCCATCTAGTCTGCCCTTATACTATTTCCTGTATTTTATCTTAGGATGGATCTATGTTTATCCCAGGCATGTTTGAATTCAGTCATTGTGGATTGACCAACCACGTCTGCTGGAAGTTTCTTCCAAGGATCTACTACTCTTTCAGTAAAATAATATTTTCTCATGTTGCTTTTGATCTTTCCCCCAACTAACCTCAGATTGTGTCCCCTTGTTCTTGTGTTCAGTTGTGTTCACTGGACAGATAAATAATATTACCATATTACCTCCCCTGTGACTCCCCCCTCCAATCTGACTGTGCTTCATCTTACACCTGGGGAGAGCTCTCCCCCTCCCCAAAGGGAAAGAGGCAACGAGAGAGGGCTTACATCCTCCGACTTGAAGACCTCTGCCCTTTCCACGTAGACGAGCTGACAAACGTCCTCTTCTATGGAGTTAAATTGCCGACCGTTGCAAGCCATGTAGAAGCTGTCAGCATCTGCCTGCACAGAAGCCACAAAAGGGACACAAATAAATGATCAGAGGCCTGTTTCCCCTTGACCTCTCGCCCCACCTGCTCCAAAAATAAATAACAATACATTGGTAACACAATTTCTGTTGTGCTTGATTTTTGAGCTTTTTTAAATAGTTAATTAGGCCTGCTGGTTTCAAAACTGTGGTTAGTTTTCTTCTAGCACGTCAAGTTTTTTCTCTACACCTTATGAGAATTATGAGGTTGCAACATGAGCATCAAATTGCATTTTTGACATAGCCGTCTTGCTCACTTCCCGGAAAAATCTTAGTGCAGTTAGTGATGAGCAGGGTGAGCGATTCCACCAAGATTGGAAGGTCGTGGAGACAGGGGATCAAGGTAGGTGGGATGGACATAGGATGGCTGACTATTGTCGGGGCCTCAAGCAAGAATGTCCACAGATTATAAACACTCCAGAAATAGCTGCAAGAGCAAACTTTTACCTAAATATGCATAATTACCATTCGATTAAAAAAACACAACTGTTTGTATGAACACAATTTAACCTGCAGTAACAATTACAGCCTTTGTATTGTTGTGGTTAGCTCTGGCCCACCTCCTGCCCCAAGGACTGTGGATGTGGGGGAGACATCACATGCCGCAGGCCTGTTTCCCCCCCCCCCCCCCGGTGGAATCTGCTGATGAAGGCTCCTCTGACCAAGAAGACATGAGTGACAGGGAGGAGGAGAGTGGGGCAGACAGCTCAGAAGGAGATCAATTCTCTAGCTCCTCCTTGGATTCAGAACAAGAGTTAATGATACAGCCACGCATGCGGAGAGCGATGCATAGGCAGCAACAACTGAGAGATTATTATCAAAGACAATGAGGCCACCTGTGGTTGGGTGGGGCTGTGGTCATTATAAATAGCAGCCTGTGGGTTTGGCCATTGTGGAGGATTATCTGATCGTTGTGTTTCGTGACTGCTTTACTGACTTTGACCTTTTGTGTGCTGATTTTCCCCCGTTTTGAAACTAAACCAGAGCAAAGTGTGTTTCACTTGGTGAAAGAAGGAGGACTGTGAATTGCCTCACAGATGCAAGCTAAGTATCACAGAACTGATAAGGGACTTGTACCAATTACCAGTTTGTTTGGAGACGAGGGCTCTTTGCTATACCAAAAGAGGGCTTGGTTTAAGTGAAGTTTCATTATAAAGAACATTGTTTTGAATTTTCAAACGTGTGTGTGTCTGAAATTTGTACCTGTGAATTTTTGGGAGGAGTCTACCAGAGAGCCCGACAGAACATGTATGAATAAAATTATTCTTTGTAGATAGTATATTCAGTAAGTTTTTACTTTCCTTTCCTTTATAGGCACAATTTGTATGACTTTTGAAGGTATCCTATAGCAGTGTTTCCCAACCTTGGCAACTTGAAGATATTTGGACTTCAACTCTCAGAATTCCCCAGCCAGAATTCTGGGAGTTGAAGTCCAAATATCTTCAAGTTGCCAAGGTTGGGAAACACTGTCCAATAGCTTTAAAAGTTGACATGATAGAGACAAAAACTGTGGCTATTTTGGGATCCAGAGGCCAAACGTGAGTTGAAAACAAATCAGATTTAAGACAACGGAATTGTTGTTCCCCCGCGTAATATAAGAAGGCCAGCAACACTCTCTCAGATTCAGGACTAACCAACAACGTCCCACTTTCCCTCAAGTTGCAAGAGCAGCGTACATGTTTCTGGATCACAACCGGACCAGAGAGGCACGGAAGGAGCCTGCGGCCCAAAGCTGAGGCCTCTCTTTTCTCTTACCTGAGTCCGGAACTTGATGAGGACCATGTACTGGTTTGGGGTGGAATCTCGGATGATTTTCATGTGTTCGATGGCATCGTAAAAGGACGCCACAAACTTCATGAGGTCGTGGCTGGTCATTGTGGCAGGGACTGTGAGAATGCACAGCATGGCGCTACGCCGGACCTCTTCTTTTAGCGAGGTCATTTTGCTGCACGAGGGAAGAATGAAGAGTATTATTATTATTTTTATTATTTATTGGATTTGTATGTCGCCCCTCTCCGCAGACTCAGCAACTCCATTCTTTTTTGCTTCGGCTCTATAATGCAGTACAGTGGTACCTCGTGATACGAACCCCTCGTGATACAAACATCTCGAGATACGAACCCGGGGTTCAGAAATTGTTTGCCTCTTGTTGCGAACTTTTTCCGGCTTATGAACCCACCGCAGATCGCAAAATGGCGCTCCGCTGGGCGCAGCCACCTGGCTGTCACCTTCTGAAACAGCCGGGGGGCTTCTCGACGTTCTCCTGAACGCCAAACACGGAAGTTTGGCAAAAGTTTGGGTTCAGGTTCCAGAGGCCGCCAAGAAGCGCCCGGCTGTTTCAGAAGGTTACAGACGGGCGGCGGTGCCCGGCAGAGCGCCCTTTTTTCGATCAGCAGCGACGTTTTTGGCCGATCTGGAGGCTGAAACGGAGGTGGGGAATCCCAATAGGGAATTCCATGGGCGGAGCTTTGACGTCACGAAGTTGTCCTTCCTGGGTGGCCGAAACGTGGAGCAGCCTTGGAGAGGGGCGGCATGAAAGTCCAATTAATAATAATAATAATAATAATAATAATAATAATAATAATAATGATTTAAGTTGAGTCCTGCTTTCTTACTTTGTCTTGTAGAGATGCATAATGCCGTGAGCTATTTCAACCGATGGATTCCCACTGAAAAAGGAAATCTGGTCCGGGAGCTGCTTGGATGGAGAATCCAGTGACGTCCCACTGCTCCCACTCTGGGCCTCCTGATTACTGTGATCCTCGGTGGAGGAAGCTTCAGCTGCGCCAACTTTGTCCATCATGTCTTTCGCCACAACTTTTTTCAGAAATCAAAAAAGAGATAAGTTAAAAACCTGACCCTTTCAAAGTGCGATACATTCTTCTGTAAGAACTTTTCTCATTAAAAGGTAAGTTGTTATTATTATTATTATTATTATTATTATTATTATTATTATTATTATTTATTAGATTTGTATGCCGCCCCTCTCCGAAGACTCGGAGCAAGTTGCCGCTTTGAGACAACAGGAAAAAGAATGGCAGAATATTTCTTAGAAATGTTTGATCAGCATAAAAACAAGCCATTAAAATTTTGAATCCAGAAAATCTGCTCAGCTCATATTTCTAAGCACCAGAAGATTAAACACTGCCAGTAACAGTCCAGAGTGAAGTACTAATTTCTGATCGCTGGTCTTATTGATTCATACGCTCATGCAAAATTAATAAGAAGGCTTCAAGAATCACTTGAAATGGTGCCTTGCGAACAAGCTAGCAAAAGGCTGCTTGCAAGGGAATCTGTTTTAATAGCTTGACTGCCCAGATGCAATTCTCTGCATTTTTGTGGAAAAAAGGAGCCTTAAATTTCTTGCTTAAGCACCTAGATGCCAAGCTGACCTCAGACAGTAGGTTTTGTCTGGCCTTCAATAGCTGGGAGGTTGGATGGACGAACGGACAGACAGACAGACATACATACAAATCCCAGCGACAAGTTAGGTCCCACAGAGTTGGCCTTCTCTGGGTTCCGTTGACTAAACAATGCCATTTGGCAGGACCCAGGGGAAGAGCCTTCTCTGTAGCGGCCCCGACCCTCTGGAACCAACTCCCCCCAGAGATCAGAGTTGCTCCCACCCTCCTTGCCTTTCGTAAGTTCCTTAAAACCCACCTCTGTCGTCAGGCATGGGGGAACTGAGATATTCTCCTCCCCCTAGGCTTACCAAAAAAAATATGTATGCATGGTATGTCTGTTATGTATGATTGGTTTATTAAATTAGGGTTTTTAAATTAATTTAAATATTAGATTTGTTTACATTGTATTATTATTGTGGTTAGCCGCCCCATGTCTACGGAGAGGGGCGGCATACAAATCTAATTAATAATAAATAATAATAATAAATATACACCGTAAGATATACATAATTCCAATCAAATAGTGCTTCTCCACTTGTGCCAATCTTTCTCTACACCCTAGAGCATGCTGGCTGGGGAATTCTGGGAGTTGAAGTCCAGATATCTTCAAGTTGGGAAACACTGTCCTAGAGAATTGGATCGCTCGCCTTTCTACTTGAGGCACAAAACGATGCGTCCCAGGTACCTGGATCGGGCTTGATCGTCTCAATGATCACATCCGTCATCTCCCGCCGGCCGATGTGTTGGTGGATTATGGTGGCCCTCTCCACAGGCGCCTTGTCCTCCAAGGTCACCGCAGTGGCGGCCAGCGACGTCTCCTGCATCGCCTCATCAGACATCTCAGCAGCTGGAAAGCATGATTCACACAGCGGTTACAGCGTTTCCTTCCGCACCACACAACCGCAGCCAAACCAGACCAGCTAGACCTGAATCCATCCCGGGCAACTCAGCTGCTTAGGCCACGGGCTGTTTGGATGCCTCCCTTCCTCCTCCCCTGGGTCTACGTTCATCCTCTGACCTAGAAAAAGGGCCAGAGCCTCGTTCATCCCATCTTGTCTGTCTGTCTTGTCTATCTATTTCTTCCCATCTCTCCCCCTCCCTCTTTCTCTCTCATTTACCTACCCACCTAATCTACCTACATCACTATATCATCTGTGTATCTCTATCATCTATCTTATCTGTATCTTTATCATCGATCTGTCTATCTATATCATCTGTATTCATCTATCCATCCATCCACATTCCCCGAGCCCTCGGAAAGGGGCGGCATACAAATCCAATTAAATAAATAAATAAATTCCATAGATTGCCTCTCAGTCTGTCTCTCTCTCTTATCTGTCTATCTATCCATCCATATTTTATATGTTGTCTGCCTTCTCTCTCTCATTCATCTATCTATCTGTCTATCTATCTCCATAGATATTTCAGTCTCTCTCTCTCTCTCTCTCTCTCTTTTCCTTCCTTCCTTCCTCCCTCCCTCCTTTCTCCAAGAGACTCAGGGCAGATTACAACATAAAACCCATACAAAATACAGATGAAGTTATACACCCCACCCTAATTCCCAAGACTTAAAATTTCCCAACGTTCAACCCATTCGTTCAAGCTCATCCAATCCCAATCATACTCTCTGTTGGAGAAGATGTCAATGTTCGACAGCCCCAGGCCAGCCGGCAAAGGTGTGTTTCCAAAACCTTATGAAAGGCTTGACCAACCTTGCTCTAAATCGGTGTTTTTTCAAGCACAGGAGCGTTAAGCAGGGAGGACTCCAAGTCCCAGAATTCTGCCTGGTGGGGGATTCTGGGAGTTGGAGTCCACCCGCCTTAACTTTTTATTTACTTGTTCGTTTGTTTTGTAAAGTACATATTGGTGGCATGCGAAGATATAGTAATATCCATATATATATATATAATACTAGTAAAAAAAAAATTAGCCTTGAAAGCCTCCATTAATACTGCAGGAGCTGAATATTCTGCCTGTCCCGGCCTCTTGCTTCCTCCAGCAGCCTCCCCCACCAGCCTCTCCTGCCCCCCCACCCCACAGGCCCTTCCTCCCGCCCGCAGCCTCCCTAAATCCAGCCCGAGGCTTCCGGGCCCTCACCGGCCGCGCTGTAAGAGAAGCCGCCTGGGACGGGTGAAGACTCGGCCAGCTCCAAGCGAAGGACCACCAGGGACACACTCATAGGGGCCGCCCCCGCGGAGGGTCCCGGGCCTGCGGGGGTCCGAGCTCGGCCGGGAGGGAAACGGGAGGAACCGGAGCCCGGCGCTTCCGCCTCTCTGCCTCCTGACCTTTGACCCGGGGGCAAAGGGACGCCGCGCAGGCGCCGTGCGCGCGGCCGCGAGGTCATGGGAGTTGTGTGAGTGGGCGTGGCCAGCGTCCGGCCCCTCCCCTTCTTTCCAAACCCGGAAGGGCTCCTCTGGTCCTTTGGAGTCACGCTTCATTTAAAGGTCTCCCCGGTGGTGGAGGGAGGGGGTGCGGGAGTGGAGCATGGGGCCTCCGGGTTGCGGAGGATGGGCGGTGTAGTCGCCCTATGGCTTGTCTTTTAAAGAGCCCTGGTGGGATTCTGGAGGAGGGGGAGAGGCTGGGGACCATGGGAGTTGGAGTCCAGCGCATCTGTCGGGGGGGGGGGGGGTCAGGAAGGCTGAGGTCGGGGGGGGGAAGCCCCCCCCCCCCCTCCAGGGAGCCACATCTCCCATCCCTGCTTTTCTGAAGCTTTCACCTTTGTGGGAGCCTCTATAATAATATAGCAATCTTATGTAATATAACAATCTTATATAATATAATATAACAATCTTATATATTGTTATATTTAATGTTGTACGCCGCCCTGAGTTGCCTCGAGAAGGGCAGCATAGAAATCTAATAAATAAAAATAAGTAAATAAATAAATAAATAAATAATAACAATAATAACAATAATAACAATAATAACAATAATAATAATAATAATAATAATAATAATGACTCTGGCATAAGACAGTCCCAGTGGTTCTTGGCATGCTGGGCGCAGGGCCAAAGGATCTCAGTGGACATTTGAAAACCATCTCCACCTGTCAATTGCAAAAGGCCGCTTCACTGGGATCGGCGCACATAATTTCCCACTACATCACGCAGTCCTAGGTGCTTGGGAAGCACTCGACTGGCGATGAAATATGAAATCCAGCATAGTGATCTCGTTGACTGTGTTGATGATGATAATAGTAATAATAATAATGACAACCACAACAAGAAAGTTGGAAGGGACCTTGGAGGTCTTCTAGTCCAACCCCCTGCTTAGGCAGGAGACCCTACACTACTTCAGACAGATGGTTGTCCAACATCTTAAAAACTTCCAGCCTCTAGAACTGAGGTTGCTGCTGCTGCTATAACAGTGTTTCTCAATCTGGGTCCCTGGCTAGGGATTTCTGGGACTTGATGTCCACCCACCTTCCAGTGGCCAAGATTTAGGAACACTGACCTGTAAGAAGCCACAGGATTTTTAAAAAAAATCTACACAAGAGTTGTTTCAAAAAATATGCCCAGCCTTACTAAGGTCATCTATCTGGTGCAAATATGCTCTGATACTCTCTGAAGCCCCTCCCTCTCCTTTGACCTGCACAGGAGGATGGGTCTGGGGAGACTTTTCCAAGCCTTTTGTGGCTGCCCTGCGAGGAGAGTCCCAATCCTTTGGTCATCCTGGCCCAGAGCCCCAGACGTGGCCCTGTGGAGGAACTTCGCCTCCTGTCCCTACAGAGCAGTGATCTTTGACATGGGTGGCGTGCTCCTTCCTTCTCCATACAAACTGGCCGCGGGTAAGTGCTTTTCCCAGAGCTTATGTCCATCAGCTTCTCTCTCCCCTCGGCTGGTTCTGCTTGAAATTCTGCTTTCAGCTGCTGAAATTTCGGAATTTCCTTCTGGAGCAGTGGGGAGAGTCGTTTCGAAAGTGAAAATGTTTTCGGTGGCTGAGCACCAGCTCAAACCGTCACTCCTGCAGCTTCCTCGGTGCTGCTTTTATTCCTGTGCTGCTTAATTGCACTGCATGCTTCTTAAAATCTTTTGTGTCCCGAGAGTGAAATAGGACTTCCTCACCGGACTGCCTGCCTGCCTTTACTTAGATTGGGAGATCCGGAACCGTGTCCCCGCCGGCACCATCAGAGAGGCCTTGAGATCCGGGGGTGACGACAGGCCCTGGATGAGGTTCATGAGAGGGCAGCTGAAGTGGGCAGAGTTCCTGCAGGAGTTCAGGCAACAGTGCTCCAGAATTGTAAGCCCGTTTCCCCCTTGGATCCCTGTGGGGTGAGGAAGGCAGGAGGGTCCTGAGCTGAATATTATCTGGAAGCCCCGTGGGACAGTCCCACGGATGAACAGCTCCAGGGTTAACGTCTTTTTCCCCCAAAACAAGCCCGTTTTGTTTTCCTGAGTTAGAGCTGGATGAGGTCAACCAGAAAAGATCCATCACTCCTGTTGGGAGTTTATGGCTGCCATATCTCAGAAATTACTGTATTTTTCGGAGTATGAGACACACTTTTTTCCTCCCTAAAAGGCTGGAAATTCTGGTGGTCTTATACTCTGGATGTAGCTTTTTTTCCAAAGCTTCCCCCCCCCCCCAGCCCTAACCAGGTGCTAACGATCTTCCCAGCTCTTAACTTGCAGGTTCTTTCATTGTTTATTTATTTATTTTATTTATTTATTTATTGGATTTGTATGCCGCCTCTCTCCGGAGACTTGGGGCGGCTAACAGCAACAATAAAACAGTGTACAATAGTAATCTAATACTAAAAACGATTAAAAACCCATTAATATAAAAACCAAACAGACATACAGACATACCATGCATAAAATTGTAATGGCCTAGGGGGAAAGGGTATCTCAGTTCCCCCAAGCCTGATGGCAGAGGTGGGTTTTAAGTAGCTTACGAAAGGCAAGGAGGGTGGGGGCAATTCTAATCTCTGGGGGGAGTTGGTTCCAGAGGGTCAGGGCCGCCACAGAGAAGGCTCTTCCCCTGGGTCCCGCCAAGCGACATTCTTTAGTTGACGGGACCCGGAGAAGACCCACTCTGTGGGACCTAACTGGTCGCTGGGATTCGTGCAGCAGAAGGCGGTCCCTGAGATAATCTGGTCCGGTGCCATGAAGGGCTTTATAGGTCATAACCAACACTTTGAATTGTGACCGGAAACTGATTGGCAACCAATGCAGACTGTTACCCTTTGCGAAGAATGTTTTCCAAGCCCTAAGTCTTTGCAGAATTTTTTCCATTGCTGTCACTTGCTCCAAATGTTTCTTTCCAGCCCTAAGCAGGTGCTAACAATGTTCTCAGCTCTTACCCGCTTGCAAGCTCTTTCACTGTTACTCTCTGCAAATAATGTTTTCCAAACTCCATCTTTGTGTGTGGGGGGTGTTTATTGCTCTCCTTGCTCCAAATGTTTCTTTCCAGCCCTAAGTAGGTGCTAACAATGTTCCCAGCTCTTACCAGCTTGCAAGCTCTTTCATTGTTACTCTCTCTGAATAACGTTTTTTTAAAAACCCCAACCAGGGGATAAAAAAATGTGCTGAAGCTGACCAGACTAAGGATGTTAGCCAGATGAATATAAGCAGATTCTTTTTTCCTACTTTCCTCCCGCAAAACTAAAGTGCATTTTATACTCTGAAAAATATGGTAGGCTAGTTTTCTTTTGACTAAAAAAAGAGAGAAAGAGACTCTACAATTGAATTTATAAACTATGTAAGATAATGGATGTTACCTCTTTGCTGAAAACCCCCCCCACCCCATCCTACCTTTCTTTTTCCCTCCCCAGGCAAATGCTTCTGTTCCAGCAGAGTCCTTCCTTTTTGAATTAACCAAAGTACAAATGTCAGATCAGCTCCCTGCTATGACCGAGGCCGTAAAGTGCATCAGAGCCAGGGGTCTCAAGACAGCCGTTTTGACCAACAACTTTTATCTAGAAAATGGAGAGTGTTTTCTGCCTATAGACAGAAAGCAGTTTGACGTGGTGAGTTCTTTAGGCTCCATAGAAACTCTCATTCCTTGGGGCTATTTGGCTTCCTTACGATAGTTATAGTTTAATAATTATGCTTGCCAAAACATGCATCGGAGTACACAGGGCTCGTCAAGGAAAACAGATTATATTTTTTCTTTACGTAGCTCCTATAATGGAATAACTTAGAAGAAAGATTCAGTGCCCTGGCTGTTTGAACCCCTCAGATCTCCTTGTTCAAATTGATGATTATCTAACTGCCTTTACTAAATAGAATAGAATAGGAATGGAATGGAATTTTATTGGCCAAGTGTGATTGGACACACAAGGAATTTGTCTTGGTGCAGATGCTCTCAGCGTACATAAAATAAAATATACATTTGTCAAGAATCATGTGGTACGACACTTAATGATTGTCATAGGGGTCAAATAAGCAATGAAGAAGCAATATTAATAAAAATCTTAGGATATAAGCAACAAGTTACAGTCATACAGTCAGCATGGGAGGAAATGGGTGATAGGAATGATGAGAAAAACTAGTAGAATAGAGTGCAGATTTAGTAGAAAGTCTGACAGTGTTGAGGAAATTATTTGTTTAGTAGAGTGATGGGAAAAAACTGTTCTTGTGTCTAGTTGTCTTGGTGTGCAGGGCTCTGTAGCGACGTTTTGAGGGTAGGAATTGAAACAGTTTGTGTCCAGGATGTGAGGGGTCAGTAAATATTTTCCCCACCCTCTTTTTGACTCGTGCAGTAAACAGGTCCTCAATGGAAGGCAGGTTGGCAGCAATTGTTTTTTCTGCAGTTCTGATTCTCCTCTGAAGTCTCTGTCGGTCCTGTTGGGTTGCAGCACCAGACAGTTATAGAGGTGCAGATGACCAACTCAATGATTCCTCTTTTTTTAAAAAAAAATTAATTGGGAGTCTCTGGCCAGCCAAGTTTCTTACTTAATCAGCTGCATTAAGGAGTACATTCAGTTGTGGCTTGGTTGATATAGTTAAGGCCATGAATCAAACCTTGAAGGAAGAACATAACCCTAAACCCTCACATGCAGCATATCATTTGATTATTTTTTTTCTGTTCTGTTTATTTCATTTCCAAATCCCTTCCCAATCCCCTCCTGCCTCATTGCCCATGGGGTTTTTGGCTTTTGTCTCTCAGATTGTGGAATCTTGCCGAGAAGGGGTGTGCAAACCGGACCCTCGGATCTACCAGCTGTGCTTAGAGCGGCTGGGGGTCCTGGCCAAGGAGTCCGTCTTTCTGGACGACATCGGACAGAACCTCAAAGCTGCCAGCCAGCTTGGCATTAAGACCCTGAAGGTGAAAAGTGGTGCAGGAAGGGGAACAATAAACGGGTCCCCCCAGAGAATGGAATGGAATGGAATAGAATAGAATAGGATAGATAGAATAGAATAAAGAGTGGAATGGAATGGAATGGAATTATTATTATTATTATTTATTAGATTTGTATGCCGCCCCTCTCCGTAGACTCGGGGCGGCTCACAACAATAACAAGAACAATGTAAAAAACAAATCTAATAATTTAAAAAACACTAAAAACCCCATTATTAAAAGCAAACACACACACAAACATTCCATGTATAAACTGTATAAGCCCGGGGGAGATGTGTCAGTTCCCCCATGCCTGACGACAGAGATGGGTCTTAAGAACTTTACGAAAGGCAAGGAGGGTGGGGGCAACTCTGATATCTGGGAGGAGTTGGTTCCAAAGGGCCGCCACAGAGAAGGCTCTTCCCCTGGGTCCCGCCAAACGACATTGTTTAGTTGACGGGACCTGGAGAAATGGAATGGAATAGAATAGAATTCTTCATTGGCCAAATGTGATTAGACACACAAGGAATTTGTCTTTGGTGCAGATGCTCTCAGTGGACATAAAAGAAAATATAGATTGATCAAGAATTATGAGGTGCAACACTTAATGATTGTCATTGGGGTCAAATAAGCAATCAGGAAACAATATTAATAAAAAGCTTAAGGATACAAGCAACAACCTCATTCACTTAGACCTTTTTTTGAAGCTATTCTCTAGATATCTAGCCCTACTTTTTTGTCATTTGTTCCCAGCTGAGATATTTGCAGATACACTTGCTTGGTGCATGAAAACTCTTTTGTTTAAACCCAGAGTTCTTCTAAGCTGAGGGTAGGCCAAGCGGGCTCTTCTATGACTTGTGGACTTCAACTCCCAGAATTCCTGAGCCAGTCGTTCTATCTCAGGAATTCTGGGAGTTGAAGCCCCCATGGCATAGAAGAGCCCACTTGGCCTACCCTTGTTCTAAGCCTGTTTGTGGCTTCAGCCCCTCCCTCCCTTCCTCCCTCTGCTCAGGTCGATGATGTGGACTCTGCAGTTCAAGACTTAGAGCGCTGCCTCGCTTTCCCCTTGCGTTGCAGGGTTCCTTATGTGTCTTCCGTGAGGCCGGCCATGGAAATCCCCACAGCGCCTCTGCAAAAGTATCTGGAAGGCATCTTGGGGGGCCAAGCGAAAGGTACAGGAGTTGAGGTCCCCATTTTGCATGGAGGGGGGCATGGAGATTGTCTTCACTTGGAATATTCAATGCTGCTCCTGTCAACAATCAAGGGTGCAGATTAGGGCCAAACGTTTTCCCCAAATCCTTCCACTTTGCAGAGTTGCAAAGATAAAATGGAGGGAGCCCCGAATCCTGTGTGGGGCCTCCTGGGACCCTTTGGTTTCACGTGAGCTGTTTCTGATTGTCCTTCTTGACTGCGACTTTGCAGGTTCTCTGGAGCTTCACCAGTTCAGCCACGGGCAGTCCAATCCAACTTACTACATCAGATTTGGGGACCATCAGTTGGTTCTGAGGAAGAAGCCACCAGGGAAGCTCTTGCCTTCTGCTCACGCAGTAGAGAGAGAATACAGGTGAAAAAAGAACACCTCCTCCTTCTTCTTCTTCCTTCTTCTTCTCCTTCTTGATATTCTTCTTCTTCTTCTTCTCCTTCTCCTTCTTCGTCTTGTTCTTCATTGTCGTCTTAGTCTTCTTTGTCTCATTTTTCTTCTTTGTCATCGTCTACATCTTCATCTTCTTCATCTTCACTGTTATCTTCATCATCATCTTCTTCATCTTCTTTGTCTTCTTCTTCTTTGTTGTCATCTTCGTCGCCTTCGCCTTCATCTTCTTCGTCTTGTTCTTCATTGTTGTCTTCGTCTTCATATCCTTCTTCTTTGTCATCGTCTTCATCTTCTTCATCATCTTCATTGTCTTCATCATCTTCTTCTTCTTCCCCCTCTTCTTCCTCTTCTCCTTCATCTTCTTTGTCTTGTTCTTCATTGTCATCTTTGTCTTTGTCTGCTTCCTACTTCTTTTTTGTCTTCTTCATCTTCTTTGTCGTCTTCATCATCTTCTTTGTCATCTTCTTCCTTGTCATCTTCGTCTCCTTCTCCTTCACCTTTTCTTTTCCTCCTCCTCCTCCTTCCACAACACTTCTTCCCGTCTTAATTCCCTTTTCCTTCTGTTGCGCAGGGTTCTGAAGGCCCTCAGGGGCGCTGGCCTCCCTGTCCCGAAAGTCCTGGCCTTATGTGAAGATCCGAGGTGAGTCCTGGGCCCAGTTCTCCTGGATTCTTCAGGGGCCGAAAGCATCGTGACCCTCCACTAACCCCCTGCTGTTGCTCCAGGGTCATCGGCACCCCCTTCTACCTGATGGAGTACAGCCCCGGCAGGATCTTCAAGGACCCTTCTCTCCCAGAGCTGGAGCCCCACCAGCGGGCGGAGGTTTACAGAGCCATGAATAGCGTCCTCTGCCAAATCCACAGCGTGGACATCACAACGGCTGGCCTGGAGGACTATGGAAAACATGGTAGGTAGAGCGCCCCCTCCGCTGCTCCTTTGCAGGAACTCCCGTCTTTGGGGTCAGGTTAAAATAAAACAAAACCCTCTGATGGGAAGAGAGCTTCAGTTTGAGGCAGGGGCATTTCTGGGAGAAAGAAACAGGCCTCCAGGGGATGAGAGAGACAAGCTCAACTCGGGAACAATTTTGCTCCCGAGACTGTAAAGCTGAATCTGTTTAAAATTGATTTTTTAGGGTTTTTTTTAAAACAAAGAATGGGATAAAGCAGTGATGGCAAACCTGTTTTTCCTCAGATGCCGAAAGAGCGTGTGTGTGGAGAGGGGCGGCATACAAATCTAATATATTATTATTATTATTGTTGTTGTTTGTTTGTTTGTTTGTTTGTTTATTTATTTATTTATTTATTTATTTATTTATGTGCATGCGCGAGTGCCCATACCCATAATTCAATGCCTGGGGAGGGTGAAAACAGCTTCCCCCACCCCCAGAGGCCCTCTGGAGGCCAGAAACAGCCTGTTTCCCAACTTCTGGTGGGCCCAGTAGGCTCGTGTTTTGCCCTCTTCAGGCCCCAAAGGCTTCCCTAGAGCTGGGGAAGGGTAAAAACGCCCTCCCCCATTGCCCAGGAAGCTCTCTGGAAGCCAAAAACGCCCTCCCGGAGCCTCTGTGCGAGCCAAAAATCAGCTGGCCTCCATACACAGGCACGTTGGAGCTGAGCTAGGGCAACGGCTCACATGTCAGCAGATATGGCTCCATGTGCCATCTGTGGCACCCATGTCATAGGTTTGCCCTCACTGGGATAAAGCTTCCTTAATGGAGACATTAACACTGTAGGCAATTACGTCCAGCGGCAAATCCGGATCTGGAGCCAGCAATTCCGAGCCACGGAGACTCACACAATCCCGGCCATGGAGAGGCTCTTCGAATGGTTCCCGTCCCACCTTCCAGCCAGCGAGCAGCTCTCGGTCGTTCATGGAGATTTCAGGTAGTGGCTCACCTGCTCGGTCTCTCCTGGTTTTACATCAGCCTCCTTCGAAGCAGGAAAGTGGGAGGAATAACAGTTCAGAATTCATCTCTTCCGGCCTGGGAAACAAACCTGCCTTTGGTTCTCGGCTGGTGCGGGGTCTTTAGTTTTCTCTGCTGGATGTGCATCAGTTGGAAAATTGGGGCGAGAAGGTCCTCATTCTCACCCCTCCCCAAAAACATAGGTGGCTTTGCAAGTCATTAAAGTTGGACCTAGACCTCAGCCACCAGAGATCTCCAAACCAGAAGAAGAGACTTGATTTAGTTTTCGGGAGGGGGGCGAGAAGAGGAGGAGGAAGAGGAGGAAACTTCCTCCCAAGCCTGATGTGTTTTGGGACCCCTCCCCAACTCGTGCAGGGCTTGGCCATCAGAACATCGTCCACCTTTCCGAAACCTTCTCTGATCTGCTGGGCTGAATTGCAGTTCCAACGTGACCCACCCACTGGGCTCTTCTTCCCTTTGCAGGCTGGACAATCTTATCTTCCACCCTGAAAAGCTGGAGGTGGTTGCCGTCCTCGACTGGGAGCTCTCCACCTTGGGGGACCCCCTGTGTGACGTGGCCTATAGCTGCCTGCCTTATTTCCTGCCTTCGGACTGCAGCATCATAAAAGGTGCCCACCTGTTCCCGAGGGTTGGGGGTGTGGAGAGAGGTGTCCCAATTAAACAGCAGAATTCCAGAGTTGGAAAGGACTTCCAGCCCAACCCCCAGCCACTCTAGACAAGGGCCTCTCTGAGGGAAGCACAAGGGCCTTTATCCCGTGAGTTGGTGGGATGCTGGAGACCCTCCCGTACCAGTTGGCTTATAAGACCCAGTTTGCATCTCAGCCAGGTAGGAAGATGTGGGCTGCCTGCCACGGGTATTTATAGACACTCCAGCGTTCCCTCTACTGTGGTGCTTCTACTTATGAACTTAATTCATTCTGTGACCAGGTTCTTAAGTAGAAAAGTTTGTAAGAAGAAGCCATTTTTCCCATAGGAATGAATGTAAAAGCAAATAATGCATGCGATTGGGGAAACCACAGGGAGGGTGGAGGCCCTGTTTCCTCCCAGGAGAGTCCTAGAGAGGCCCCACGGAGGCTTCTCCCCACCTTTTATGGTTAACGTTTCAGAGGCTCGGCTTTGTAAGTGGGAAATGGTTCTTGAGAAGAGGCAAAAAAAATCTTGAACACCTGGTTCTTATCTGGAAAAGTTCATAAGTCGAGGCATTCGTAGGTAGAGGTCCCACTGTATTCCTACATGGAGAAGGAAGAGGGTAGCAGGACCACGATCCCAGTCTTGCGCTCGGTCCAGGCCTAACCCAGCGTGACTCTTTCCAGGCTTGAGCGACGCTGACCTCAACCGGCTGGCCATTCCCACGGCCGAGACCTACTTGCAGATGTACTGCCGTCACCGAGACCTCCCTCCGATCGACAACTGGAACTTCTACATGGCCTTCTCATTTTTCAGAGTGGCCGCCATCCTCCAGGGGGTCTACAAGCGCTTCCTGGCAGGTGGGGCTTGGGGGGTGGGCAGCAAAAGTGCTGGGGGCAGCCCATCCTGCAGGGCGGAGAGGGGGCCACCCCAAAAAAGGATGCAGGCCACTGAGGCACTAAAGCGCTCTCTCCCTCCCACCCAGGCCAGGCCAGTTCAGCCACAGCCGAGAGCGCCGGGAAGCTCGCAGAATTCATGGCGGACCTCGCCTGGGATTTTGCCACCAAGGAAGGCTTCCGGGTCTTCAGGGAGCTTCCGCACTCTGGACCCCCCGTCAGGACGTTCCGGACTTGGGCCGGCCCAGGACTGCTGCCAAAGAGAGGCTACACCACCTGCAGCTCTGCGCCCGAGTCCCGCCTGATCCTCTCTCCCGAGGGCCTGTCCAGCCGCGCCCAGGAGCTGCACCACCAGCTGAAGAGATTCATGGAGTCCCACATTTACCCCTCTGAGCAGCTCCTGCGAGACCACCAGTCTTCCCCGAGTAGGTGGGCTCCCCATTCTCTGGTAGAAGAGCTGAAGGCAAGTCCTCGTCCTCGGCCAATTTCGCGGTCGGTGGCTACACAGGGACAGCAACGGCAGGGTGTCCAGCAAACCTGGGAAACAGGGAATTATCAGGGAAATCGGCAATTTGGGAAATATCAGGGAATTTGTGAAAAAACACAAAATAGATCAAGGGAAAAAACCCCTGTATTAAAATGTTTAAAAGTCAGGCGAAAATCATGTAAGAAAAAAGAAATGGATCGCGCTGCCTGGCAGAGTCCAGCCAAAATGACCATAGCTGTGGCCACAACTTGCTTCCTCCGCTACCGATAATTCTCCATGGCTCAGCCGTTTGGTGTGACGTCATCTATGACCATAGCCTTAACTAGTTTGCGAGTTATTATTATTATTATTATTATTATTATTATTATTATTTAGATTTGTATGCCGCCCCTCTCCGCAGTTACAGGGAAATGTCAGGGAATTTCAAAATGCTTTTTCCCCTAGACACTCTGATCTGGTGCTTTGCAAAATTATGATTATGATTATTGTGATTATTATTATTATTACATTTATTTATTTAACTAGATCGCAAGTTACAGGGGAATGTTGGGGAAATATTAGGGAATTTCAAAGTGCTTTTCCCTCTTGACACTCTGATCTGGTGCTTTGCAAAATCATTATTATGATTATTATTGTGATTATGATTATTATATTTATTTATTTAACTAGATCGCAAGTTACAGGGAAATGTCGGGGAAATATCAGGGAATTTCAAAATGATTTTCCCCCTAGACACACTGATCTGGTGCTTTGCAAAAACATTTATTATTTATTTGTTTGTTTATTTGTTTATTTGTCTGTTTATTTATTTAGTTATTTATTTATTGCATTTATATGCTGCCCCTCTCTGAAGACTTCAGGCGGCTTAAATGGGGGCTTTCCCTCCTTCCTGCAAACCCAAGTGGGAGGAGGAATAAGAGGGGGCCAGAGAAAAGGGGGATGGATCTCAGGCGATCCGATTTCGGTTGGAGGGCAGAAGGCAAGGCGCTAAGGCAGAGTTTCTCAACCACGGCAGCCTTAAGACGCAGGGGCTTCTACGCCCAGAATTCCCCCCTGTTCCTCACTTTTCTCTCGCCTCTCTTTCCTCCCACCCTGCAGGCGAAGGCGAAATCCGAGGGGCTCTGGAACCTTTTCGTGCCCCTGCAGAGCGATCCAGAGGTGAAATACGGGGCAGGCTTGACCAACGTGGAGTTTGCCCACTTCAGTGAACTGATGGGGAGTTCCCTCTACGCCCCCGAGGTACCCAGGAGGAAGCCCCGATGGGCACAAGTTTGGGGAGAAGGCTGAGGCCGTGTGCCTCCTCTGTCCCAGAAGGGCCGTTCCTCCCTCCAGGCTCCCAAGAGCCACAGAGCAGGTGTCTCAAAACTCTGGCCACCTTCCGGGTGCAGCCGTGCTTGGTCTGCTGCTGCTCTGTTCCTCCTCATCCTCTTCCCTTCTGAGAGAACGGTGTGTCTTCTCCCACCCGAGAATTGCCTAGACCCGTGATGGCGAACCTGTAGAACATGCGTCAGAAGCGGCATGCAGAGCCTTCTTTGTGGGTACCTGGGCTATGGCCAGCTGGTCTTCACTGCAGGGAAAACAGCCTGAAAACTGGCAAAAAACAGGCTGTGTTCTGGCCTTTGGGGGGCTTATTTTCAGACCAAAACCAGCCTAAAATGGACCATTTTATGGGCTATTTTTTTTTGCTGTCTTCCTATCATTTTCGGGCCATTTTGACCTGAAAACGGCCCCAAAAGCTGGCCTGAAAACTACCCAAAAACTGCCTGGAAATGTCCCCAAATGGCCAAAACAGCCAAAAATCAGGCATGCCCACGCCAGCCAGCTGGTCTTTGAGTTTCTGGCATTCTGGCGTGCGCACTCATGCAAAGATGTTCTGCTTTGGGCACTCGGTGCTGAAGAGGTTTGCCATCTCTGGCCTAGTTCACAGGTAGGCCAAGAGGGCTCTTCTATGACTTGTGGACTTCAACTCCCAGGATTCCTGAGCCAATCGTGCTAGCTATGGAATTCTGGGAGTCGAAGTCCACATGTCATAGGAGAGTCAACTTGGCCTACACCCGTGAACTAGGCTAGGATCTCCACAACCAGGGAATACTTCACCCTCTCCTTGACCCCTCAGCTAATCATGGTTGCCTCCTCCAGGTCTTCAACTGCTCTGCTCCAGACACAGGCAACATGGAGGTGTTGATACTCTACGGCACCGATGCCCAGAAGGACCGCTGGCTGCTGCCTTTGCTGGACGGCAGGATCCGCTCCTGCTTCGCCATGACGGAGCCCCAGGTCGGTGCCCACAATCCTCAGGGTCTCCTTCCTCCCTCAGATCCGTGGACTGAAGTTTTGGTCCGGTCCAGAATGGAGGCGGAGGGGCGGGTGGACTTGCCCCTGCAAGGAAGTGTGTCTCCCCTTAGGTCGCGTCCTCGGATGCCACCAACATTGAGGCTTCCATCACCAAAGAACGAGACGCCTACGTCCTGAATGGGCACAAGTGGTGGATTACGGGTATGTTCTGATGGGGGTTTCAACGCCCTTCTCCAAGTTTATCTTATTTTATTTTATTTTTGTCAAGTTCATATTGGTAGTATACAAAGATATAACAATGCAGATTGTTGTGAGTTCAAGTTTTTCCCCGTGTAATATGTTAAATATGTTAAAGGGTTAAATAAGGTCCAGGAGGGAAGTGTTTTTAACAGGAAAGTGAACACAAGAAAAAGGAGGCACAATCTGAGGTTAGTTGGGGGAAAGATCAAAGGCAACGGGAGAAAATATTATTTGATGGAAAGAGGAGCAGATGCTTGGAACAAACTTCCAGCAGATGTGGTTGGTCAATCCACAGGAACTGAATTTAAACCTGCCTGGGATAAACATCCATCCATCCTAAGATAAAATAGTAGAAGGGCAGACTAGATGGACCAGGAGGTCTTTTTCTGCGGTCAGTCTTCTATGTTCAACCACCCGTAAACTTTCCCTGTTCCAACAACGGGGAAGAAAAGATAGGCAGCTCCAGAGAGAACATCTCTTCTCGCCATAGAAAGCCTCCCGTTCATTCCGGCAGGTTCCCTGGACCCTCGTTGTCAGCTCTGCATCTTTATGGGCAAGAGCGACCCTGGAGCCCAGAGGCACAAGCAGCAGTCGATGCTCCTAGTCCCTATGGACTCCCCTGGCCTCACCGTCACTCGGCCGCTCAACGTGTTTGGCTTGGAAGATGCTCCAGGTGAGGAATCCAAGGGTCTATTTGGGGGCGTTTCACTCCGGGTCTCTTAGATGTTCAGTGATTTTGTGGGACGGGTATAGGATAGAAGAGAATTCTTCATTGGCCAAGTGTGATGGCACACACAAGGAATTTGCCTTTGGTGCAGATGCTCTCCGTGTATAGAGTAGAATAGAGAGTAGAGTAGAAAAGAAGAAGAAGAGGGGGAGGAGGAGGAGGAGAGAAGAAGAAGAAAAGAAGGAGAAGGAGGAGAAGAAAGGAAGAAGAAGAAAAGGAGAAGAAGAGGAGGAGGAGGAGGAGAGGAGAAGAAAAGAAGGAGAAGGAGAAGAAGGAGGAGAAGAAAAGAAGAAGAAAAGGAGAAGAAGAAGAGGAGGAGGAGGAGGAGAGAAGAAGAAAAGAAGGAGAAGAAGAAGAAGAAGAAGAAGAAGAAGAGAAGAAGAAAAGAAGAAGAAGAAGAAGAAGAAGAAGAAGAAGAAGAAGAAGAAGAAGAAGAAGAAGAAGAAGAAGAAGAAGAAGAATTTAGAATAGAATAGAATTCTTTATTGGCCAAGTGTGGTTGGACACACAAGGAATTTGCCTTTGGTGCAGATGCTCTCAGTGTACGTAAAAGAAAAGAGACATTTGTCAAGAATCAGGAGGTGCAACACTTAAGGATTGTCATAGGGGTCAAATAAGCAATGAGGAAACAATCAATATTAATAAAAATCTTAAGGATACAAGCAACAAGTGACAGTCATATAGTAATAAGTGGGAGGAGATGGGAGATAGGAATGATGAGAAAAATACTAGTAGTAATAGTAGTGCAGACTTAGTAAAAAGTTTGACAGTGTTGAGGGGAATATTTGTTTAGCAGAGTGATGGTGTTTGGGAAAAAACTCCTTGGTGTGCAGGGCTCTGTAGCGACGTTTTGAGGGTAGGAGTTGGAACAGTTTGTGTCCAGGATGCAAGGGGTCAGTCAGTATTTTCACGGCCCTCTTTTGGACTCGTGCAGTCTACGGGTCCTCAATGGAAGGCAGGTTGGGAGCAATTGTTTTTTCTGCAGTATCAGCCTTTAGCCCCTTTGTGGTCAGTTCAGACAAAGCTGCTCAGGGCAGGGCAGGGAGCTCCCAGTTGTGGGCAGCCGGGACGTAAAATGGATCCTTCTCTTTCCAGTCGGCCACGGGGAGATGACCTTTGAAAACGTCCGCGTTCCACACGAGAACCTCCTGCTCGCTCCTGGCTGCGGGTTCGAAATTGCCCAGGGGCGATTGGGCCCCGGAAGGATCCACCATTGCATGAGGCTGATTGGCCTGGCGGAAAGAGCACTAGCCCTCATGAAGGAGCGGGTGAGCGGCTTTACAAAGGCGTCACTTGGACCGGCTGTTTCCTTTGGCTCTTTGCTAGCACTTGTTCCATGGGCCTTGGGAAAGGGATTGATTGATTGATTGGATTTATTGATTTATTCATTCATTTGATTTCTATTATTATTATTATTATTATTATTATTATTATTATTATTATTATTATTATATTATTATTATTATATTATTATTATATTATATAATTATAATAATTATAATAATAATAATTATTATTATTATTATTATTATTATTATTATTATTATTATTATTATTATTATTATTAAGATTTGTATGCCGCCCTTCTGTGAAGACTCGGGGCAGTGTACAACATTGTAAATGCAAACAATATACACTGCTCAAAAAAATAAAGGAAACACTCAAAGAGCACATCCTAGATCTGAATGAATGAAATATTCTCACTGAATATTTCATTTGCACCACAGAGGTGAAAATTGATGGTCAATCAGTGTTGCTTCCTAAGTGAACAGTTTGATTTCACAGAAGTTTGATTGACTTGGAGTTTTGTTGTGTTGTTTAAGTGTCCCCTTTATTTTTTTGAGCAGTGTATATGAGAAATCTACTTATTTTAAAAACATATACAAAATTAATAAAAATCTAAAAACCCCGTATACAGTCATCCACATTCATCCAATTCAAACATTCATAATACCGTCCGGAGACAATCTCGTGGCTCACGGGCCCCCATGCCGGCCGGCAGAGGTGGGTCTTCAGAGCTTTACAAAAGACCAGGAGGGAGGGGGTGGTACGTATCCCCGGGGGGAGTTCATTCCAGAGGGCCGGGGCAACCACAGAGAAGGCTCTTCCCTTAGGCCCCGCCAGACGATGGGACCTGGACAAGGCCAACTCTGTGGGACCTGACCGGCCGGTGGGATGCGTGAGGCAGAAGACGGTCCCGGAGGTGGTCTGGTCCTAAGCCCAGCGATACAAGACTCTGTGGGGTCACCCATTTGGGGGAAACCCTTACCCCTGGTTGTTTGGCTGGCAGGTAACCTCCCGTGTGGCCTTTGGGAAGCCGCTAGTGGAGCAGGGCACCATCAGGGCGGATCTGGCCGAGTCCCGCCTGGACATCGAGCAGGCCAGGCTCCTGGTTCTCAAGGCGGCTCATCTCATGGACACTGTGGGAAACAAGGTAAGTGGAGGGGGGAGAGGGGGAGTCCCCAATCTCTCCTTTCGGCTCGAGGTCCGCCGCAGCAGCAGAAGGCAGCCCCCCATTTGGGAAGTGGGGCTAGGCAGCCAGTGGGATGCTGTCTCTCCCAGCCCCCTTAAAGGGGGCTCTTGCCCCACTGGGCTCCTGTCTCCCTCCATCTAGGAAGCCGCTCTGGAGATTGCCTTGATCAAAGTCGCGGCTCCGAGGATGGCGCTCCGGGTCATTGACCGAGCTATCCAGGTGAGAGGCCGGGGCGCCTTATGGACACTTTCCTCTGATCCTCACTTCTCACGTTCCCAACCTTGGCGACTTTGAAGACTTGTGGACTTCAACAATGTCGCTTAGCGGGGCCTAGGGGAAGAGCCTTCTCAGTGGCGGCCCCGGCCCTCTGGAATCAGCTCCCCCTGGAGATCCACACTGCTCCCACCCACCTCGTCTTCCGCAAGAATCTCAAGACTCATTTATGTCGCCAGGCTTGGACTGATTTGACCCCGACTGACAAATGTGATGTATGGCGGTTGTTTGAATAGGCGTGGTTGATTTTAATATAACTAGGGATTTTAGATATTGATGTAATTTTAATTTAATTGGATTTAATCTTATTGTAATCTACTGTTACAATAAGGGGAGGGGCAACATAGAAATCCAATAAATAAATAAATACATTAAATATTTATTAATGTAAATAAATATTAAATGGTTAAATAAAGTTCAGGAGGGAAGAGATTTTAATAGGAAAGTGAACCCAAGAACAAGGGGCCACAATCTGAGGTTAATTGGGGGAAAGATCAGAAGCAACATGAGAAAATATTATTTTACTGAAAGAGTAGTAGATGCTTGGAAGAAACTTCCAGCAGACGTGGTTGGTCAATCCACAGGAACTGAATTTAAACATGCCTGGGATAAACATAGATCCATCCTGAGATAAAATACAGGAAATAGCATGTGCAGACTAGATGGACCAGGAGGTCTTTTTCTGCCGCCAATCTTCTATATTTCTAAATAAATTAAATAAACTAACTAACTAACTGCAAGAATTCCTCAGCCAACCATGGACAAATTCTGGGAACCGACGTCCACAAGTCTTAAAAGTCACCACGGTTGGGCCACCCCAGACATAGAAAAGTCCGTCTTGGTGGGAGGGGGGTGTTTCATCCACCGAGTAAATTCTTGCAAACCGTAAAAACTTCCTACTTTCCCCCCAGGCCTTTGGAGCCGCAGGCCTCGGCAGCGATCTGCCCCTGGCGCAGGCCTTCGCTTACGCACGAACGCTGCGCTTGGCCGACGGCCCCGACGAAGTCCACCAGGCAGCCATCGCGAAAATGGAACTGAAGCGCTAACTGGGCCTCCGCGGGGCCCACGTTTTCCAGCAAGGCTCCACGGCTTCTGGAGTTGGATTGGCAGAAACTCTCTGCGGGAGCAGCACAAAAAAACTGCTCAGCTGGCCTTGATCTTGCTGGCTGCTGCTCTGGATTTTGAGCACCAATAAGTGCTTTCTTGATCTCAGGAGCTCGGTTCACCTTTGCTTTTCCTTGGGAAGCAGGGAAGAGCGAGAAGACGGGGAGGGTCTTTCGATGGTTTCTTGCAAAGAGACGTCTGCTTTAATTAATGCCAGGGCTGGGATTTGGGGGCGATTGTATATTTTTGATCATGAGAGGGAAAATAAACACTGTGAAACGTTCTACGGAATGCAAACACCAGCAATAAATGTACTGTTTGGTTTTCTCAGATGAACAAATTCTCCAGCCTGGTTTGTTTTATGCAGAAACTGATAACAATGGCAGCGGGAGGGTGCAGCCACACCCCTGGGGAAGAAAGATTGCGCCTGTTCTCGGGCAGAAAAGAACCGAAAGGCAGCTCAGTTCTGCAGGTGGAGGCTTGCCACTAGCAAGGCCCTGTAATCCAAGCACTGGGTTCAAAAGCCACAGAGAAGCCAAAGCAGCCAAGAAGTCGACTGGAGGCTAAAACATACGAAGAACGGTTGCAGGAACTGGGCATGGCTAGTTGAATGAAAAGAAGGACTAGGGAGACATGATAGCAGCCTTCCAATAAGGGTTGTCCCAAAGAAGAAGGAGTCAACCTATTCTCCAAAGCACCTGAGGGTAGAACAAGAAGCAATGGGTGGAAACTAAACAAGAAGAGAAGCAACTTAGAACTAAGGAGAAACTTTATTTATTTATTTATTATTTAGATTTGTATGCCGCCCCTCTCCATGAACTCGGGGCGGCTCACAATAGGCATAAACAAATCGTACAAATCCAAATAGATTCAAATAAATTTAAATATTTAAAAAAAGTTTTAAAAAGAACCCCATATACTAACAAGCACACACACAAACATACCATACATAAATTGTACGTGCCCGGGGGAGATGTTTCAATTCCCCCATGCCTGACGACAAAGGTGGGTTTTAAGGAGTTTACGGAAGGCAGGGAGAGTAGGGGCAGTTCTAATCTCCGGGGGGAGTTGGTTCCAGAGAGTCGGGGCCGCCACAGAGAAGGCTCTTACCCTGGGTCCCGCCAACTGACATTGTTTAGTTGACGGGACCCGGAGAAGGCCCACTCTGTGGGACCTAATCGGTCGCTGCGATTTGTGCGGCAGGAGGCGGTCTCGGAGGTATCCTGGTCCAATGCCATGAAGGGCTTTAAAGGTCATAACCAACACTTTGAATTGCGACCGGAAACTGATCGGCAACCAATGCAGACTGCAGAGTGATGGCGAAACATGGGCATACCTAGGTAAGCCCATGATTGCTCTCGCAGCTGCATTCTGCACGATCTGAAGTTTCCGAACACTTTTCAAAGGTAGGTTGGAGACTGGGCGATAGTTATTAAGTACGGCTGGGTCCAGGGAGGGCTTCTTGAGGAGGGGGCACACGAGCACTTCTTTATAGAGAGTTGGAAAAACTCCCCTCCTCAAGGAAGCGTTGGTAATCTCCTGGACCAGACAGTGAGAACAATTAAGCAGTGGAACAGAAGTTGCCTCCAGAAGTTGTGAATGTCCCCAACACTGGAAGTTTCTAGGCAGATGTTGGATAACCCTCTGTCTGAATTCTTCTTCTTCTTCCTCTTCTTCCTCTTCCTCCTCCTCCCCCCCCTCCCTTTTCACCCCCAGGGATCTTAAACTCTGCCTGGCATGGGAGGGCGTCCCAGAAGGCGGGAGCTCAGCCGGGGAGCATTGTGATGGTGGGGAGACCCACGAGGGGCAACCGCCCCCTTCCCAGCCTAACAGGGCAGAAGAGGTCCAGGGCGGGCTGGGCGAGAGGCTCTTCTGGGCCCGCCCGGTTCGGCTCCCATTGGCTGCCGGGAAGGCGGAGGGCCGTGCCCGAGCCCCTCCCCGGCCGAGAAACGGGGTGAAAAGGAAGCGGCCGAGGTCCTCCCTCCCTTCCCACCCTCCGAAGAAATGCTGCGCTTGGCCCTGCGCAGCTCCGGCGCGCTCCTCCGCCCGGCCGCCTGCCGGCCCCTCTCCAGCGCCGCCGTGCCCGCGCCCAACCCGCAGCCCGACATCGCCTACAACAAGGTGAGGAGGTCGTGGGGGCGCTCTGAGGCTCGTCCCGGGGCTCAGAGGGCTAGCGGAGTCCGGGGCAATCCTGCCGCCGCGCCTGGGCAGGTAGCCAAACCGCGCGCCCAGGGCGCACCTGCGTGTCCGCGCGGGGTTTGGCTGCCTGCCCAGGCGCGGAGGCAGCATTGCGCCGAGCGCCGCTAGCCCTCCAGAGTCCCGTCCCCGTTTCCACCTTAGAGCAGCCCACCTGTGATCCGCTGGCCGCTTTACCTGCCCGCCCAGGTGGGCACAGCCGCGGAACCACCCAACGGGCCAGGGCGCACACTAAGCCGGGCGCGCGGATCCGGTGCAGAGGCTGCAAACGCTTCTGGAGCCGGCCTGGCGTCCCCGGTTCAGCCTGTTCCAAAATGCGCGATTGGAGTGCGCAACTACTTGCATCTCTTATTTATTTATTTATTCATTTGTTTATCAAATATTATAGTATATATTAACATAACATAAGTATAAGTAGTGATAGAAAGGGTAAGACAGTAGGACAGGGACATTAGGCACCAAAGTGCAATTATGCACGCCCCTTACAGACCTCTTAGAAAAGGGGAAGAGGTCACCAACTTCCACTGTGGCTTTATCTGAATCCTTGGGTCACTTCTGCTTTGGCCCTCCTTAGGTTTTATAGTCCTAACAGAAGCTAAGAGTAGCACCAGACCTCTCCATTGCCAGATGAATTTTCCCTCAATTTGGAAGAATATCTCAGAGTATCTCGCCTGGAGAGGGGCAGCATACAAATCTAATTAATAATAATAATAATAATAATAATAATAATAATTATTATTATTATTATTATTATTATTATTATTATTTTACTCAGAGTAATAGATGCTTGGAACAAACTTGAGGCAGCCCTGGTTGGTCAATCCACATTCACTGAATTGAAACAAGCCTGGGATAAATATAGATCCATCCTAAGATAAAATACAGGAAGCAGTAGAAGGGCAGGCGAGATGGACCAGGAGGCCTTTCTCTGCCGTCAGTCTTCTATGTTTCTATGTTTCAATGGCCGGTTGTTATAGCTAGCTATAGGTCATGAATGGAAAGGTGTGCTGCCACTGGGGGTGGAGCTTTTGATTAATCATTTTGCCTTTGTTGATGGTCAAAGCAAGGCATTTCCCATTTATTGTTTATTGCCCATTATTCCAAAACAATCATTGGACATATGATATTTATTTTATTTATTTTATTTTTATGCTGCCCTTCTCCTTAGACTCAGGGTGGCTTACAACCATGTTAGCAATAGCGCTTTTTAACAGAGCCAGCCTATGGCCCCCACAATCCAGGTCCTCATTTGACCCACCTGGGAAGGATGGAAGGCTGAGTCAACCTTGAGCCGGTGATGAGATTTGAACCGCTGACCTGCAGATCTAGTCAGCTTCAGTGGCCTGCAGTACAGCACTCTACCTGCTGCGCCACCCTGGCTCTTATATTAAGATATTAATTAAGATATTATATTATTAAGACATTAAGACCCCTTTCTAAATCTGACCCTTCTTCCTTCTTCTGAATTGCAGATTTTCATCAACAACGAATGGCAGGACGCGGTCAGCAAAAAAACCTTCCCCACCATCAATCCATCCACGGGGGAGGTCATCTGCCAGGTTGCGGAGGGGGACAAGGTATATAATAGAGTGGACACAAGTTCATCCATGAGAGAACTCTGCAGGTTTTAGTTTTGAAAACTTAAGCAGGCGGTTAAATCGCTGCTTCCTCCCCTGGTTCAAAATGTTTATTTTATTTTATTTTATTTATTTATTTATTTATTTTGTCCAATACATAACACACATTGAAGAGAAAGATATGTAATAATATAAGTAAAGAAAAGAATAGAAGAAAAGGGATAAAAGTATAGGTGAACATATTTGAAAGGAAGAAAAGATAAAGGAGATAAGGAGACAATTGGACAGGGGACGGAAGGCACACTGGTGCACTTATGCACGCCCCTTATGTCTTGCAATCCTGACCAGCATCACCCATCAGAAGCTGCAGGGAAGCCCTGAAGACAATATATTTCTAAATGGGTTTGAGTTCTCTCAAAACAGGCACGTTTTATGTTGCAACATACATTCGGCCACAGCCTGGACACGTTCCTAAAGTGTCCAGGCTGTGGCCGAATGTGTGTTGCGACATAAAACGTGCCTGCTTTTGCTCTTGCCAAAGACGGTGGAGCAATCCATCTCCAGTTTGCTTTGGGCAGCTCGCCCGAAGCCTTGTAAACATGCCTCAATCTGGCCGAGCAGCGGACTTTACATGGCTACAGCTCGGCAGCCAGACAGGCCTGTTTCCCACTGTTTCGTAAGCGACGATGGGGGGAAGGCAGGGCAGCAATAAATTCAATAGCCGCGGGAAATGACACAGCAGAAATTCCACAAAATACCTGAAGCAACTTGGCCGCAAGAGGCTCGGAGAGGGAAGAGGGACAACTCCTTCATTAGAAATATGGAATAGGGGAAAGTGCAGCCTTGGTGGTGTAGAAAATAATTAACCAGGTTGATACTCCACTGGCCAGCTGTAATGTTGAG
This sequence comes from Erythrolamprus reginae, assembly GCF_031021105.1. Lineage (NCBI taxonomy): Eukaryota > Metazoa > Chordata > Lepidosauria > Squamata > Dipsadidae > Erythrolamprus > Erythrolamprus reginae. Next base: position 49,146,297 of record NC_091959.1, read on the forward strand.
CTGTGTACTCAGTACTGGTAATAGGGTGGCGTCTCTACCTACTTAATTTGTTCCGTGACCAGGTGCTTAAGTAGAAATGTTTGTAAGAAGAAGCCATTTTTCCCCACAGGAATCAATGTAAAAGCAAACAATGCGTGCGATTGGGGGAACTCCGCTCCGAGTCCTCGGAGAGGGGCGGCATACAAACTATTCCGGCCTTGCTTCCTCCCAGGAGATTCCTAGAGGCCCCATGGAGGCTTCTCCCTGTCTTTTCTGGCCTTGTTTCCTCCCAGGAGATTCTAAGAGAGGCCCCACGGAGGTTTCTCCCTGCCTTTTCCTGTTATAGATTCGGAGGCTCGGGGTTTGTAAGTGGGAAATGGTTCTTGAGAAGAGGCAAAATAATCTTGAACACCCGCTTCTTATCTAGAAATGTTCGTAAGTAGAGGCATTTGTAGGTAGAGGTCCCACTGTATATAGTAACTTTGCAAATAGACCAGCAATCGGCAAAACGTGGCGCAGATTAAAGCATCTCTTCCATTTGATGATCAGAGGGTTTTGGCCAGTGTTCCTTTGATTAGACCAGGCATTGCTGGCTGGGGAATTCTGGGAATTGAAATCCCTGTCTTAACAGTCTTCAAGGTTGGAGGCTCCTGGATTTCGTGTCTTTTTTGACCCTCTGACCTGACAATGCAGCTCTCCTCCCGGCCATTTTTCTCACAACGTCACAAAGGACTGTCTTGCTCACGCTAGATTCCCTCGCTTCTTTCCCAGGCCGATGTGGACAAGGCTGTAAAGGCAGCCAGAGATGCCTTCAAGTTTGGGTCTCCTTGGAGAAGGATGGATGCCTCCCAAAGGGGCAAATTACTGAACCGACTGGCTGACCTGATTGAAAGAGACCGGACCTATCTGGCAGTACGTATGTATGGGGCGGCTGGGGAGAGGACTCGCTTTGTGCCTGCTCTGCAGAACTTGGCTGATCAATGCCGGCTTCGTCTTTCTTCCTAGGCTCTGGAAACATTGGACAATGGCAAGCCATACGCCATCTCCTACCTGGTAGACTTAGATATGGTGGTCAAGGAACTCCGGTAAGAATTAATATAAATAGATTCTCAACGCAACTTACGGTGGCTCTTTTGCAGTTGCAGATTTTGTTGTCTCGTTGTTTTTTGCAGGGAAAGTCATTTTAGGGAAATACAAACATTCTGCTGTTATTTTATGACAATTAATAGGCAACTGAAGTAAACCTGAAATATAAACTGGAAGGAAGGAATCGTTCTTTCCTCTGGAACTGGGAAAGAAATCACATGATTGGTTTAGCCAAGTGCAGAAATCCCTCAGCCTATTTGAAAGTATTTGAGTATCTGAATGGATTAAAATAAAATTTGAAAGGTTTTCGGAACTTTTGGTGGAGAGAGCAACTGGTCTCTTCCCAGCTCAGAAGCTGAGCATGAAAAAAAACATTAAGCAGGGATTGGACAGACTTTACCTTCTATGTATCAAATAATATTTACAGTAGGTATATTTGCAACACTTTCAGAATACTATTTGCTTGCTTAATAACCACTTTGCAATGACCCCAAAGAGCCCCACTGCTCTTTTACATATTTATGTTCTCCTGGAAATTAGAAGCAAAAGAGGTTGGGTGATTGGTACTGGATTTATTAATTTCAGTGGTGATTCAAACAAAATCGCAACTGGCTTGTATCCTCGCTTCCAATCCTGCTTCAGGAGTCAATTTTCAAATTCATCTCGGAACCTCTGTGGTTCCAGGAACACCTGTAATATTTGATGGCTTTGCTCCAGGTACTATGCAGGTTGGGCTGACAAATTGCACGGGAAAACCATTCCCCTGGATGGCGACTTTTTCACTTATACCAGACATGAGCCCGTGGGTGTCTGTGGACAGATCATTCCGGTAAGTCAAGCTATCGACAGCCGCTCTGAGTCTTCGGAGAGGGGCGGCATACGAGTCTAATACATCATTATTATTATTAATTATTATTATTATCACAAGTCCTCTCTGCTACGAGGAGAGAAAGGGGGAGACTTTAATGTGACCATTGGACGGAATAGAAGTAAAGATAACATGTGGTTAGTACAGTGTTCCCTCGATTTCCGCGGAACCTGTTGGGTTTCACCCCTGCTATTATCTGACCATCCGTTGACTGCTGCATTCCTTTTGGGGTTGTGGTGTGATGGACCTTCTGACTGTTGGGGAGGGAAGAGAAGCCCAGTTCTGTGAGAAATGAATCCTGCAATCCAACAGAACGTGATCAAGGGACGTAGCCGATTTTCGGGGTTTGAGTATCTTACACGCGGCTTTGTCTTGTAGTGGAATTTCCCGTTGTTGATGCAGTCGTGGAAGCTCGGCCCCGCTCTGGCCACAGGGAACGTGGTGGTGATGAAACTGGCGGAACAAACCCCCTTGACTGGCTTGTACGTGGCCAGCCTGATCAAAGAGGTGAGGGAGGGGCTCCTGCACTCCCCTGCTTTCCCCCCTTGGACTGTGGGGGGCAAATTTCATCAGGTGACCTATCAATGAATCTTCATCTGTCCACTTAGAAAGTGGCCTCCTCTCTTATGTCTTAACAGGCTGGATTCCCACCAGGCGTGGTGAACATTATTCCTGGTTATGGGCCTACAGCTGGGGCTGCGATATCTTCTCACATGGAAGTGGATAAAGTTGCATTCACCGGATCGACCTCGGTGAGGAACTAAATATTTATAGCCTCTCATCCCCTTTCAGCCTTTGGGACTGAAACTGATAGGATAAATCAGAACACTAAGATTTTGCAGTGATTCTCAAAGTGGGTTTTTGGTTGCCCAGATGGAAGAGTCATTCGTGGCCTCAGATAGGTACAAGAAGGCTTGATCTACCTTGGTCCAATAGAGTGACCTTCAGCTTATGTCATTCATTCATTCATTTATTGGATTTGTATGCCGCCCCTCTCCGTAGACTCGGGGCGGCTAACAACAATAATAAATCCAATACTACAACAACTAAAAAACCCTTATTTTAAAACCAATCATACCTACATGCAAACATACCTTGCATAAATTGTAAAGGCCTAGGGGGAAAGAATATATCAGTTCCCCCATGCCTGATGGCAGAGGTGGGTTTTAAGGAGCTTACGAAAGGCGAGGAGGGTGGGGGCTATTCTAATCTCAGGGGGGAGTTGGTTCCATAGGGCCGGGGCCGCCACAGAGAAGGCTCTTTCCCCTGGGCCCCGCCAAACGACTGTTTAGTTGATGGGACCCGGAGAAGGCCCACTCTGTGGGACCTAACTGGTCGCTGGGATTCGTGCAGCAGAAGGCGGTCCCTGAGATAACTTTGCTACTTCTCCGGATTTTAAGAATTTTCCCCGGAAGAAAATCAAAGTACCTGCAGGTTCCAGGAATGACTTGATTCCCTTAACCAGCCATTAGATGTCAGTCTTAAAAAGGGTCGAGTGATGTCTTGTTGCATTGGGGAATCCAAAACAAAGCCAATTGAATTCCTTCCTGGTCTTTTCCTCAAATATAGCTTGTTATATTGATCCTTAACTGTACAGGTTGGGCACCTGATCCAGAAGGCTGCAGCAGACAGCAATATGAAGAGAGTGACCCTGGAGCTTGGTGGGAAGAGCCCAAACATCATCATGTCCGATGCTGAAAGTAAGGCTTCTTCCTGGGGGCAGACAGATGGAGTTGTATCTGGAGAGGGTTTAGCCAGCCATTTGGATAAGGTCTTCACTGAAATGTACTTCCTGTACCCCATCAATAAAGACAAACAACATCCCAATCCATTTACCCAGATTAGAAAGGGCAAAAGCATTTCAGGTCAGCTGTCTTCACTTGACCAACTTTCCTCAACCTTGGCTATGTTGGACTGATGAGGAAAATAGGAGTTGTAACATGCTGGGTCCAGATAAAGGCTAGTCTAGTGTTCTGTCGAGCTCTCTGGTAGAATCCTCCCAAAAATGCACAGATACCATTTCAGACACACACACACACACGTTTGAAAATTCAAAACAATGTTCTTTATAATGAAAATTCACTTAAACTAAGCCCTCTTTTGGGATAGCAAATATCTCCAAACAAACTGGTAATTTGTACAAGTCCCTTATCAGTTCTGAGATACTTAGCTTGCAGCTGTGAGGCAATTCACAGTCCTTCTTCTTTCACAAAGTGACACACACTTTACTCTCGTTTAGTTTCAAAGCGGGGGAAAATCAGCACACAAAAGGTCAAAGTCAGCAAAGCAGTCACGAAACACAACGATCAGATAATCCTCCACAATGGCCAAACCCACAGGCTGCTATTTATAATGACCACAGCCCCACCCAACCACAGGTGGCCTCATTTTCTTTGATAATAATCTCTCAGTTGTTGCTGCCTATGCATCGCTCTCCGCATGTGTTGCTGTATCATTAACTCTTGTTCTGAATCCAAGGAGGAGTTAGATAATTGATCTCCTTCTGAGCTGTCTGCCTCACTCTCCTCCTCCCTGTCACTCATGTCTTCTTGATCAGAGGAGCCTTCATCAGCAGATTCCACCGGGGGCAAAATAGGTCTGCAGCATGTGGATGTCTCCCCCACATCCAAGTCCTTGGGGCAGGAGCTGGGCCAGAGCTAACCACAACAATTAGTATCTAATTTCCAGAAGGAAGAGAAATTAAACCCACTGATTATGGTGACCACTCTCAAACTGCAGTCATTAAAGAGATTGTTTGGAGGCTTTCAATCTTGTTTCAAATGGCCTCGTTTGGATATTTTCCATTCCTCTTTTTTTTTTTAGTGGACTGGGCTGTTGAGCAATCTCATTCTGCGTTGTTCTTCAATCAAGGCCAGTGCTGTTGCGCCGGATCTCGGACCTTTGTCCAAGAAGATATCTATCATGAGTTTGTGGAGAGGAGCGTGGAGAGAGCCAAGTCCAGAATAGTTGGGAACCCATTTGACTCCCAAACAGAACAGGGGCCTCAGGTGGGAACAAGTCCAGCCTGCCACCATCTGCTGTTTCAGGAGCTCCTTTAAAACAAGGTCTCAGAGGATAGAAAAATGGAGCCGTTGTTCAAGAGAGGGGGAAAAAGTTCTTTCAAACAATCTTTTCATTAACTTAAAATGTTCACCTTTCTTAAAATCTAATCAGTAAAATGCAGGTGTCCATGTGGGTTAAGAAATAAAGTAAGAACTCACAAATAGAAATTATAATTATTTCCCAGGGCTATTAGCTTTAATAACTGTCATTGTTGCAAACGTCAGCATAATAAATGCTTGGTGAATTTTTCTTCATACAGGTATAATATTTGTTTCTTTATGGTAACAGCATCTAAACTGAACTGATGTGCTGACTTTTTGTTGTTCCTTAAGGTGGATGAAACACAGTATAAGAAGATCCTTGGATATATTGACAGTGGGAAGAAGGAAGGAGCAAAATTACTTTGTGGAGGGAGTCCCGCAGCAGATAAGGGCTACTTTATCCAGCCAACTATCTTTGGAGATGTGCAGGACAACATGAAAATAGCCAAAGAAGAAGTAAGAATCATATTATAGTACATTGCTTATTTATGCCACTGTGTTTATATTGACTCACATTATGTAACCAGGCTGCTAAATTCCAGACCTCTTTCTTAAATATGTGCCCTTATGTGTGAGGTTAGGCAGCAGTATAATATTACAAAATAAATACATTTTAATCTTGTATATGTTTTTCTTTTAGATTTTTGGCCCTGTGATGCAGATCTTTAAATTCAAAACCATTGAGGAAGTCCTCCAGAGAGCAAATGGAACCCAATATGGTCTGGCGGCCGCTGTTTTCACAAAAGATATTGATAAAGCAAACTACATTTCTCAGGGCTTGCGAGCTGGAACTGTTTGGTAAGCCCTTAAACCTAAGAATGGAACTCAGAAGGAAAAAGCAGAGACTCAGTTGTGGGGCACTTGCTGTCCATGCTGCAGCCCCTAACACACTGGAAGTATTAAAAAAATATTCTTTTGGTCACCCTTTCTCCCACCTCCCCTTTTAAATGGATGAGGTTTGTATTCAAGAGTTCCCACATCACCAAGGATGCATTCATTGCAGCTTTGTGTTTGCAGTTCTAATGTTAATTTGTTAAATCTTTGCATAACAAAGGAAATGCAACCAGAAACATTTCTAATGCAAAGTTTCTCTTGCAGGGTCAATTGCTACAATGTGTTCGGGGCCCAGGCTCCATTCGGAGGGTTCAAGGAATCTGGCCAAGGGCGTGAGGGCGGAGAATATGGCCTGAACCCATACATGGAAGTAAAAACAGTAAGCATTGTCATTATCCCTTTCTTTGAACTAACATTTTCAGATCAGGTTACATTAGGTCAAATAAAAGGAAGCCTTTATTTTAACCTGGATCCTAATCGGTGCCCATTGATGATTTACAGAGCTCAGATAGAATGAGGTGCCAGGGTCCTCCTATGCTGCAACCCAAGGAAAAGCACTTCTTGTTCCTTAAATAATAATGTATTTATTTCCTTTTGAAAGTCCTGGTTTTTGCTTGGCCTGGATGAAGTTGGCAATTTCAGGCCATTAGCCCGTATGGTTTATTAATAGATGTTGACAATTCTAATAGAAACATAATGGATAGTATTTTTTGAACCATAATAAGTCTGAAACATTAAACCAAGCTTGTATATCTTGTTTGCCCTTACAATAGGAGGCTGGGATAGACATTGGTTGATAAACAATTATCGCTACAATTGAGCCCAAAATATATGTTGCAAACAAGATTGTAAAGTGAAATTTGCCCCATTTTACGAGCTTTCTTGCCATAGGTGTTAAGTGAATCATTATTGTTGTTAATTTATTTATTTATTTATTTATTGGATTTGTATGCCGCCCCTCTCCGTAGACTCGGGGCGGCTAACAACAGTGGTAAAAACAACATGCAACGATCCAATACTAAAACAGCTAAAACCCCTTATTTTAAAACCAGTCATACATACAAACATACCATACATAAATTGTAAAGGCCTAGGGGGAAAGAATATCTCAGTTCCCCCATGCCTGACGACAGAGGTGGGTTTTAAGAAGCTTACAAAAGGCAAGAAGGGTGAGGGCTATTCTAATCTCTGGGGGGAGTTGGTTCCATAGGGCTGGGGCCGCCACAGAGAAGGCTCTTCCCCTGGGTCCCGTCCCCCAAACGACATTGTTTAATTGACGGGACCCAGAGAAGGCCCACTCTGTGGGACCTAACTGGGCACTGGGATTCGTGCGGCAGAAGGCAGTCCCTGAGATAATCTGGCCCGGTTATTACACAAATCTGGTTTCCCCAATGACTTTGCTCGTCTGGTTGCAAAAGGGGATCATATAACTCTGAGATGCTGCAACCATCATAAATATGAGTGAGTTGCCAAGTTTTGGAATTTTGATCACATGATCACAGGGATGCTGCAAGATCCCCATGGTCGTTAAGTGTGAAATATGGTCATGAGTCACATTTTTCAGTACCACTGTAACTTCAGACACTATGAACTGTTGTAAGTCAGTAACTACCTGTAGATGAGATTTCATGTTTTTCACTCTATTTGCTAGGTCACCATCAAAGTCCCGCAAAAGAATTCTTGAAACAGAAATGCCTGGAGCCGTCCACACACGCCACCCATTGCTTGATATAAAAACATAATGAGGAATTAGAAGAATTCTATATTAGGAAGGAAAGTCTGGCTTCTAGAAAGCGTCTCACAGAATGTACGTGTAACCAATGATTAAGAAGTCTTTATTTCTCTGCTTAAACTGTCCTTGGTTCCTTTTCCCAAGACCAAACGTGTGTAAGAATTAAGAGCAAGGAACATCAAATATCCTTCACTCCAATGTAACCTGAAGAGAAAAATCTACAGAAGCAAGCTAATTCTGAGTACCAATTGTTGTATAAGACACCTTTTCATGTATGCCTTTTTTTTTTTACTTTTTCTAATACATACAAGATTTTATGCTTAATGTGTCTTTGTATTGAATCGGTCGAGAGAGCCTCTTTGGATGGTGAGGCATATAAATCTAAGGAATAAACATAGAAGATTGACGGCAGAAAAAGACGTCCTGGTCCATCTAGTCTGCCCTTATACTATTTCCTGTATTTTATCTTAGGATGGATGGATGTTTATCCCAGGCATGTTTCAATCCAGTGACTGTGGATTGACCAACCACGTCTGTTGGAAGTTTGTTCCAAGCATCTACTCCTCTTTCAGTGAAATATTTTCTCATGTTGCTTCTGATCTTTCCCCCAACTAACCTCAGATTGTGCCCCCTTGTTCTTGGGTTCACTTTCCTATTAAAAACACTTCTCCCCTGAACGTTATTTAACCCTTTAACATATTTAAATGTTTCGATCCTGTCCCCCCCTTTTCCTTCTGTCTTCCAGACTCTACAGATGGAGTCCATTCAGTCTTTCCTGATACCATTTTTGTAGCCCGCTTTTGGACCCATTCAATTTTAAAGAAATTTGCTTCACGGGTGAGGGCTCTAGATGCCCAAGGATCAGGATTTGGGGAATAATCTGGGGGCGAATGGCCTCCATCATTTTTGACTGGTTGTGTAGCCACAAAACCTCAAATCAAATTCACAGGAAGACTTATTTTTCTAAGGTTTCCAACCTTTTAAGAGGTCTGGATTTTGTCTCCCAGAATCCTCCAGCCTGCTAAGGATTCTGGGAGCGTGAAGGCAACACACACATTTTAGCCGCCCAAAAGTCCCATGGAATTGGGCAACATAGAAATCAATTAAATTAAATTAAACTCCACAAGATTTGGAGAAGCTGGCCTATGCTCCAATTTACCTAAATCCGAGTTTTATTTATTAGATTTGTATGCCACCCTTCTTTGAGGACTTTAATCGTTTGTTTCCTCCGGTGGTGCTTATTAAACCGGTTGCACAAGATTAGAGATACAACACAACATATATAACATAACTATATATTTTAATTAATATTAATATATTACATAACATAACCGAGCATCAATGTCTTAAGGGCCAAAGAGTGGAATTTTCACCCACTCCCCATAGAAATTGGCGGCGGGTTGTTAAAAAAGAGGCGCAATAGAAAAAAATATTGAATTATAACAGAATTATAAACATTTCTAGGTGCTCCTGATAGAAACAACTATTCTGAGGGAAAATTAGGGCGGTGTTTTTGATACACTTCTCGGAGATATTTGGCGGCTGTTCGGCTTTGCTGGTTGTTGGGGGGGGGAAAGGATATTAATTAATTAACCCTACCTGAAAAAAACATTCTACCTGAAATTTAAAGGTTCGCCTGTCAGTCACGCCTCTCCCCAAAATGGCGGCCAGCCCTCACAGAGCCTTCCCTCCGTCCTGCCATCTTCGAGATCTCGCGAGACGTCCCGCGCGAGCGGATGGACAAACGCAGGCGCGGCGGGGAGGATGCGCCCCTCCCTTCCACGAGAACGAAAGGGGCGTGCCCGGAACGCCAGCGAGGGTTTTCCCCGCCCCCTCCCGTCGGACGAGGCGAAGGGGCTGTCTCCTTCCCTCAGATAACCCCGTTCGTGACGTCATCCAAAGGCGCCGCCTCGGCCAAGAAAGACCCGGCGGCCGGGGAACCTTAACTGGAGAAAGAGAAGAAAAGGAGGGGCCTCCGAAGCGGGGCGTCGCGCGCAGGCAAGGGGCTGCCCCTGCCACCCGCCTGACTGTTTTATTCCCAGAGAGCCTCGGTAGTGGCCAAGCAGTAATCGGGATCGACCCCGCGGGGTTTTCCCATCAAGGCGGCGCGGAGACAAGACGTCCCGGGCGTGCGGCGGCTGCGGGGAGCGCGGCGGGCGCCCCTCCTGAATCAGGCGCGGCTGTCCGCGGAGGAGGGGGAGGCAGACGAAGCGGTGGCCATGGCCGGCGGCTTCCCCGCGTCAGTGGAGCCCCGGCGGCCGGACTGAGGTGGCTGCTGCGGCGCTTCCCTCTGGTTCTTGCCCGCCGCGCGGAGAGGGCTCCGCTTTCCCGCCGTCCCGCTCCCTCCCCTCGGCTGCTGGGCGGGGATGAGGCGGCAGCCCGGCGGCGGCGCTGGTGGTGGCGGCGGTGGCGGCGGCAGCAGCAGCAGCAGCGGCGGAGGCGGCGAAGGGGGAGGCGGCAGCAGCGGTGACGGTAGTGGAGGCGGCAGCGGGGACAACGACGCCGACGACTCCGACTTGGAGGGGCGGCCCCCCGCCTAGCCCCCCCGGCGAGGCCCCTGAGCCGGGCCTGAGGCGGCGGCGGCGGAGGCGCAGGAGGATGTCGGAGGAGCCCGAGGCGGAGAGGGTGATCAAGGTAGGCGAGGGCCCCCCTGAGCACGTGCAGAGTTCCCCCATCTCCGCCCCTAAGGAGACAACCCAGACCCCCCCCCCTCTGGTAGAAGAGGTGGATTACACACACTCCCATCATCCCCTGCCTCTTGCCTCTCTGGAGTTGGGACTCTCGTTCCCATCATCCCCTGCCTCTTGCCCCTCTGGAGTTGGGATTGTCGTTCCCATCATCCGCCGTTGAAGGAATGGCCTCTGGGTTAAGTTGAACTACAGCTCCCATCATCCCCTGCCTCTTGCCTCTGGAGTTGGGACTGTCATTCCCATCACCTGCAGTTGAAGGAATGGCCGGACACTTTCCTGGCCTCTGGGTTAAGTTGAACTACAACACCCATCAACCCCAGGTACTTCCCAGTCTGGGACTACAATTCCCCTCATCCTGGGTAGGCATCTAGTCCCCAATTCCCGTGAGACCAGTGGAGGGATCAGACTGGGCCTCCAGATGATTGGGGTGGGGGATAAGTCCGCTATTATGACCCCTGGGGTTGGGGATGATGAGGGTTGTAATCCAACAGACTTCTATGCACAAAACTCCATCTGGCTGCCAGCCTCTTGGTTTTATTTTTAACTACTACAGGTGGGACTTCTTACCTGGGACCATCGGCCTTTCATCTTTTTCCTCTCCTTTGCAAAACCAACAGGAAACTTCTATTTTGGAAGACTACCACATTAACTGGACTCAGAAGCTGGGGGCTGGAATCAGTGGCCCAGTAAGGTAAAAAGATCCTTATTTATTAGTTCGGGATTGAAACTCGGGCGAGAGCTGGGAAATATCGGATTTTCGAATTAAAGCTGTGAATAAAAATCAGCTATTGGATTGGAACACTTCATGTTCATTATCAGACAATAAATGTAGTCATCAGTATCCCACAGACTCCTCTTAACCAAATGTTTTTACTGCTACCTGCAGAGTCTGCATCAAAAAATCATCTCAAGAACGGTTTGCACTGAAAATCCTTCTTGACCGCCCAAAAGCGAGAAACGAGGTACAGTACTTGGTGTATGGAAAAGGTTTTGGCTGGCTGGAGAATTCTGGGAGTTGAAGTCCACAGGTCTTAAAGTTGCAAGGTTGGACACCCTTGAATTAAGACAAAGCGGTTGACCACTTTAAACCAAAGAATACTAAATACCAAATACTAAAAATATTGTTGCAAAGCATAAAAGAAGCCACAGTGACTGTCTTGACAATAACCACAATAGCACAACGCCTTGTAATGAATCCTGGCATCGCCCTTAGTAATTAAATTAGATCTGAAAAGATAAAGAGGCCTAAATACGTGCAGGAGCATAGCTGGAAGTATTCACTTAGAAAATTGAGCCCAGAGAGATGCTGATGGCTTGGCTTTTATTTCCTCATTGAAGATATTATTGATACAACAAAATTATTAGTTTCCGGTCAAGAAATTGCTTCCTTGAGCCTGGACATCTTCCAGTCCAAAGCAGGCTCTTTCAGCTATCTGAGATTCCCTTTAAGGCTACACAGGATGGACCAAATGAACATAAGAACCGAGTTCGAATCCGTTGCTGGCATATGGATGAATTTGAGGCTTTGTTTTGAGCCATCCAGAGTAGCTCCCCCCCCTTTTTTTTGCATTATTAGAAATTCCATTTTGCCTCTTTGGCCTTCAGTGGAGCTGGAAAAGATTTGACCTCCAGTTCTGCTGAATCTGGCTTGTTAAAAGGGTAGAGGCTCCAGGCAAACCGGTTAGTTTCCTGCCTAGAGCCCTCATTCAACTTCGGTCCATTTTCCCGGGTGGGGTGGGGGGTGGTTGATTTTTTTTACTTAGCTGAAATCTCTCCGTTTTCTCCCCTGCAGCCAAGCTACTTCCTTTGAAAATCTCCTCCCTTGCGATTTTGCTTCTCGCTTGACCTTTTGTCCAATTCAACCCTCTTCCATGAGTTTTAAACTTCAGATTTTGCTCCATAGAAACATAGAAGATTGACGGCAGAAAAAAACCTCCTGGTCCATCTAGTCTGCCCTCATACTACTTCCTGTATTTTATCTTAGGGTGGATCTATGTTTATCCCAGGCGTGTTTAAATTCAGTGACTGTGGATTGACCCACCACGTCTGCTGGGAGTTTGTTCCAAGCATCTACTCCTCTTTCAGTCAAATAATATTTTCTCCCATTACTTCTAAGCTTTCCCCCAACTAACCTCAGATTGTGCCCCCTTGTTCTTGTGTTCACCTTCCTATGAAAAACACTTCCCCCCTGAACCTTATTTACCCCTTTAACATATTTCAATGTTTCCATCATGTCTCCCCTCTTCCTTCTGTGCCTTTCCCTTCTTCCCCACCTAATTTAAAAAAAATAAAACAAGATCTCAGATCTCATGGTGTTAGAAACCAGTCAGAGTTGAACCACATGAGCATCTGGGAAGATTGAATTCCTTTCTGGCTCAGAAAGCACACTCGGTTGCCACATATCTAAAAGTGGTGTCTCTTTTCAGGCAGTTGGTGTGGGAGGAAAAATCCCAAGCCGACCTCAGTTCAGCTGCCCTTTGCTTCTTACGAACAGCTTTCCAGAAACGCTTTTGGTTCCTGTGATGTTGTTGGAGTGTCAGAGACAGGAGTGTTTTGAGGGCTGAGACCAGAGGCTGCGGGATTTCAGTGGGGTTTTCTCCCGTTTTCACACCAGGTCCGACTTCACATGATGTGTGCGGCACACCCCAACATCGTCCAGATTATTGAAGTCTATGCGAACAGTGTGCAGTTCCCCCATGAGTCCAGTCCAAGGTGAGATGGCACTGGTTCCTTCGGGTGCCACGGCTTAGTCACAAAATAGGACTTCTGTTTTGCGTATATCTCCCCCTCCCCTCCCAAAAGACTACCACAAAAAGGTTACTGCCCGGAAGGAAAAGTGAGGGGGGAGACACATACAGTGGCGCCTCTACTTACGAATTGAATTCATTCCGTGACCAGGTTCTTAAGTAGAAAAGTTTGTAAGAAGAAGCCATTTTTCCCATAGGAATCAATGTAAAAGCAAATAAGGTGTGCAATTGGGGAAACCACAGGGAGGGTGGAGGCCCTGTTTCCTCCCGGGAGATTCCTAGAGAGGCCCCACGGAGGCTTCTCCCCACCTTTTCCGGTTACAGTTTCGGAGGCTCGGGTTTGTAAGTGGAAAATGGTTCTTGAGAAGAGGCAAAAAAATCTTGAACACACAGTTTTTATCTAGAAAAGTTCGTAAGTAGAGGCATTGTTAGGTAGAGGTACCACTGTAAATAAATATGCCGTTGGACTGTGGTTGGCATGCTTGACCATAGAGAGTATATGACAAGCCAATGGGGGGGGTTGTGCAGGAGGGGGGAGAATTCTTTCCTTCCTTCCTTCCTTCCTTCCTTCCTTCCTTCCTTCCTTCCTTCCTTCCTTCATTCCTTCCTTCTTTCTTTCATGCTATTGTGTCAGTGGCATATTTGTGGCCCTTACTTTTAAATTGCAAATCCATTGAGTTCTTTTTCTTCAAGCTGCCCTGAGCAATAGATTTTCCTGGCTCTTGTTTCATTACAAGAATGGGGCTATGGAGCAGGCAGCCATGAATGTCTAGATATTTTTTAAAAACCTGTGTAACAAACCAGAATCCTTTGAAAACCAGGTCTCGACTGCTAATCGTTATGGAGATGATGGAAGGGGGCGAGCTGTTCCACAGAATCAGCCAACATCGGCACTTCACTGAGAAGCAAGCCAGCGAAGTAACAAAGCAGGCAAGTTTTAACCTTCCTACAAACCTCCTTATTCTGCTCTGGCATAAGCAAACAATATGGGAAAGAAAGAACTGCTTTTTAAAGAAAGATTTCCAGCAGATGAATTGGGAAGAGGCAAACTTTTATATATACTGCTCAAAAAGATAAAGGAAACACTCAAACAACACATCCTAGATCTGAACGAATGAAATATTCTCATGGAATATTTCATTTGCACAACTATTCCATTTGCACGACAGCAGGTGAAATTGATGGTTGCTTCCTTAAGTGGACAGTTTGATTTCACAAAAGTTTGATTGACTTGGAGTTATATTGTGTAGTTTATTTTTTTGATCAGCATATATTTTTTTAAAGCAATGTTTGGCCCTCTTGAAAGATCACCTGCTTTGTTATAATCTCAATATTTGTTTCCCAGGTTTTGGTGGCTGAGGTTTCCTTTCTAATATAAAAGTGTGGGTGAGGGGGTGCTGGCTCAGGAGGGGTTGAATCGCCCAGGAAAACCACATTTGTTCAGCTGTGGAAGCTCTTCACCCTCGAGAATGAAGAAGGAAAGACGCCCTGTGTTCAGATTGTGGGGTGTCTGTTGTTTCATCTTTGGTTCTCTACGCGTCCGTCTTTCCTGCCCTCGAGCTGTGTTTGGGCACATTCCATAATCAGAGGAGTCATCGCACAGCTTCTCGGAGAATCATGGGGCTTCTGGGTAGTTGGTTTAGCCCAAGGCAGGGAGCCATCCAGCAAAACCAGTTCCTTCCTTGTAGAAAAAACCAAACCTTTTCCCCCCATGGGTTTCCTCCCTGCTCCAGGATTGCTAAAACTCGCCTGCTTCAAATTAGAGCCAGAAAGGAACAAAATATCTATCCCGAGCAGGCTGGAAGCAGGAACGATTTAGACTCCTGTGTACAGTCCTAGGAGGATGGAATGGAACTGGAAAAAGTGCAAAAAAGGGGCAACAGGAATGATGAAGGAAATGGAGCCCCTCCCTTATGAAACCAGGTTGCAACGCCTTGGTCTCTTCAGCCTTGAAAGACGGCGTTTAAGGGATGACTTGATCGAAGGGTATAAAATCCTGCATGGGATAGAAAAGGTGGATAGAGAAAAAATATTTTCTCTATCACACAATAGTAGGACGAGGGGGCCCTCCCTAAAGTTCATAGGTAAGAAAGTGAGGACAAAGAAAGGGGAATATTTCTTCACCCAGAGGGTCCTTGTTTGATGGAATTCCCTTCCAAAAGAGGTCGTGACAGCTGTCAGCCTGGAGAGCTTCAAGGCAGGAATAGACAGATTCATGGATGCCAAGTGTATCATAGGTGGTGATGGAAAGGAATGTCCAAGTGCCTCCTCTATGGTGGTTGAGGCAGGCAGGGCTCCCTTGGATCCCATTTGTTGGGGGTCAAGGGAAAGGGAGGGTCTTGCCTTCTCTTTCTGCTCAAGACAATTGGGGGGCCACTGTGGAACACACAAGGCTGGACTCGAGTGTCTTTGGCCCTAATTCAGCAGGGCTCTTGCAATGAGCCTGTGGAAGCAGCCGACCTTCAACGTCTCAAGAAGGATCCTGTGACCCACCTGCTTTTTCCTGTTTTGTTCTTCGTTTCCAGATCGCTTTGGCTTTGCAGCACTGTCATTCTCTAAACATCGCCCATCGAGACCTTAAGCCCGAGAACCTTCTTTTCAAAGACAATTCTTTGGTAAGGTGCATGTTGATTGGCCTGGTTACTGGGTATTTTTGTTTTTAAGCTCTTCGATCAGTGTGAGCAATGCTCTCCCTGCAGCCCATCGGAGGCTGCTCCTTCCTCCTCTTACCCTTGCCGCTTCGTGCCAGGATCCCCTCCTTCGGTCCTGTGCCATTCACCCCACCCACCGCCCCAACCTCCCTCTGTGTCGATTCTCTTGGCTCTGGTATCTCTTTCCCTTCCTCCAGCAGCCCCAGAAAACATTTCTGAGAGGGCGTCTGTGCTTTCACCTAAGCGGCTTGTTGCTTGCTCTAGGATGCTCCCGTGAAACTCTGCGACTTTGGGTTTGCCAAGATCGACCAAGGTGACTTGATGACCCCACAGTTCACCCCTTATTACGTAGCACCTCAGGTAAGGGCTGGCGGGGGCGTCTCTTCACGGATCAGGAGAGCCCTGTGGCCATCTGGGATCTAAGACCGCCGGCTTTTTCCTCTCTGCCCCACAGGTCCTGGAGGCACAGAGGCGGCACCAGAAAGAAAAGTGTGGTATCATCCCTACCTCGCCAACCCCATACACGTATAACAAGGTAGACTTCCGGCAGCCGAGGACGATGGCAAAGGATTTAGCTTGACTAGATAAATGGTCAAAGCAACGGAAACTGCAGTTGAATGTTTCCAAATGTAAAATAAGGCACTTGGGGAAAAGGAATCCTCAATCTGAGTCTTGTATTGGCAGTTCTCTGTTAGCAAAAACTTCAGAAGAGAAGGATTTAGGGGTGGTGATTTCTGACAGTCTCCAAATGGGTGAACCGTGTGGTCAGGCAGTAGGGAAAGCAAGTAGAATGCTTGGAAGCATAGCTAGAGGTATAACAAGCAGGAAGAGGGAGATGGTGATCCCGCTGTATAGAGCGCTGGTGAGGCCACACTTGGAATACTGTGTCCAGTTCAGGAGACCTCGACTACAAAAAGATATTGATAAAATTGAAGGGGTCCAAAGACGGGCTACAAAAACGGTGGAAGGTCTTAAGCATAAAACTTATCCGGAAAGACTTAATGACCTTAACCTGTCTAGTCTGGAGGACAGAAGGAAAAGGGGGGACATGATCGAAACATTTAAATATGTTAAAGGGTTAAATAAGGTTCAGGAGCGAAGTGTTTTATATAGGAAAGTGAACCCAAGAACAAGGGGGTGCAATCTGAGGTTTGTTGGGGGGAAGATTAGAAGCAACGTGAGAAAATATTATTTGACTGAAAGAGGAGTAGATGCTTGGAACAAACTTCCAGCAGACGTGGTTAGTCAATGCACAGTAACTGAATTGAAACACGCCTGAGATAAACATAGATCCATCCTAAGATAAAATATAAGAAATAGTGTAAGGGCTGACTAAATGGACCAGGAGGTCTTTCTCTGCCGTCAGTCTTCTATGTTTCTATGAATGAGGAAGGAAGGAAGGAAGGAAGGAAGGAAGGAAGGAAGGAAGGAAGGAAGGAAGGAAGGAAGAGTCCAAGTAATTGAATTTAAACATGCTTGGGATAAACATAGATCCATCCTAAGATAAAATACAGGAAATAGTATAAGGGAAGATGAGATGGACCAGGAGGTCTTTCTCTGCCGTCAATCTTCTAGGTTTCTACTGGCTGACTCTGATTCGGTTGCGCAGAGTGGATTTTTCTCCGTCAGATATCAACGTTCCTTGTTTCCCCCCCCCCCCCTTCTTCTTCTCAGAGCTGTGACTTATGGTCCCTGGGGGTCATAATTTACGTGATGCTGTGTGGGTACCCGCCCTTCTACTCAAAGCATCACAGCCGGACAATTCCGAAGGACATGAGGAAAAAGATCATGACGGGCAGCTTTGAGTTCCCGGAGGAAGAGTGGAGCCAGATCTCGGAAATGGCGAAAGACATTGTGCGCAAGTACGTCCTGAGAGCTTTGGCCTCACTTCTACTTGGTGGTGCAGTGGCTAGAGTTCCGTATGCAGCTGCTTCTGCCGATCACTGGCTGCGAGCAGTTTGGCAGATCGAATCTCAGTAGGCTCAAGGTTGACTCAGCCTTCCGTCCTTCCAAGGTCGGTAAAATGAGGACCCAGATTGTTGCGGGCAAGAGGCTGACTTTGTAAACCGCTTAGAGAGGGCTGCAAAGCACTGTGAAGGAGCATATAAGTCTAAATCCTATGGCTATTCTTCTGCAAAGCCAGTATTGGGCCAATGGCCAGCAAAGCTTTCAGCCTTTTTTGTCAATTTTAAGAGCGTCAACCAAATTGTTGCAGTCAATGAAAAGTACCTGTGGATTTGAAATTCCACCCTGTGACTGGGGAATTCTGGGAGTTGAGATCCACAGGTCTTAAAAGTGGGCCTGGGTTGGACACCCCTGCCCTAAAGGGTCAACTGAGTGATGGATTGGTTTTCTTTAAAAAAACCCTCTTAGGCTGCTGAAGGTGAAGCCAGAAGAGAGGCTGACGACCGAAGGCGTTCTGGATCACCCTTGGCTCAACTCCACGGAGGCGCTTGATAACATCCTGCCCTCTGCTCAACTCATGATGGACAAGGTTCTGAAGGGCTTATTTACTTAGCCTGCAGGGTGGTCTGGGCTTCCCTTCCTTCCTGGTGGGGGTCCAGAGGTTCCAGCAAGGAATTCAAGCCCCAAGAGTTGGGGACCTTTGGCAGGAGGGAGGGGGCTGCAGTCGAGAGATTTTGCAAACCTTGCTCCCATCCTCTGTCATCTGTCCATTGATTCTCTCTTATACAGTTGATTTTTCTTTCTGCTCTTCCCAATGTGTTCTTGGCCCCCTGTGGGGGTCTCTTCCTTCCTTCCTTCCTTCCTTCCTTCCTTCCTTCCTTCCTTCCTCTTTCTTTCTTCTTTCCTTCCTTCTTTCTTTCTTTCTTCCTCCCTGCCTCCTTCCTCCCACCCTCCCTCTTTCTTTCTTTCTTCTTTCCTTCCTTCTTTCTTTCCTTCTTTCTTTCTTCTTTCCTCCCTCTTTCTTTCTTCCTTCCTTCCTCCCTTTCTTTCTTCTTTCCTTCCTTCCTCCCTTTCTTTCTTCTTTCCTTCCTCCCTCTTTCTTTCTTCTTTCCTTCTTTCTTTCTTCTTCCTTCCTTCTTTCTTTCTTTCTTCCTCCTTCCTTCCTCCTCCCTCCCTCTTTCTTTCTTTCCTTCCTTCCTTCCTCCCTCCCTCTTTCTTTCTTCTTTCCTTCTTTCTTTCTTTCTTCTTTCCATCCTTCTTTCTTCCTCCCTCCCTCCTCCCTCCCTCCCTCCCTCTTTCTTTCTTCTTTCTTTTTTCGTTCTTCCTTCCTTCCTTCTTTCCTTCCTCCCTCTTTCTTTCTTTCTTTCTTTCTTTCTTTTCTCTTTTATTCAACTTCTATGTCGTCCAATCCCGAAGGACTGAGGACAGCTTACAATAATAATATAAATACAAATAGATGCAGAACAATAAAAAGAAGTCGAATCTAATATCTAAAACTATAAAACCCCATAATAAAAACCCCATTTGTTATTTTTAAAAAACCAGTCATAATCACATGCACACACACCATTGGCCATGAGAGATGTACAATTCATGCCCCCCCCAGCCTGCCCCCCCAGACCTGCCAGCAAAGCCTAGTCTTCGTGGCCTTATGAAAGGCTAGTAGGGTGGGAGCAGTACGGACATCGGGGATGTGTGTGTGTTAGTTGGGTTCCATAGAGCTGGGGCAGCTACAGAGAAGGCCCTCCCCCGTGGTCCCGCCAACCTGCATTGCTTTGTCGACGGGACCCGGAGGAGGAGGCCAACTCTGTGCGCTTTCATTGGTCTCTGGGAGATATGTGGCAAGAGACGGTCCCATAAATAGCCTCGCCCTGAGCCATTTGGGCTTTATAGGTAATAACCAACTCCTTGAATTGTGCCCAGAGACTAATAGGAAGCCGGTGTGGCTCCTGGAGCATAGTCTTGTGTTCAAGGCCTGCCTCCCACCTGTTGCTCTAAGGCAGGGGTAGGCAAAGTGGGCTCCTCTAAGACCGGTGGACTTGCTAGCTCAGGGATCATGGGAGTTGAAGTCCACAAGTCATAGGCCAGCCAACTTTGCCTACCCCTGCTCTAAGGGGCCGTGCGTTGAGAACCTGAAAATTTATTTATTTATTTATTGGATTTGTATGCCGCCCCTCTCGGGAGACACGGGGCGGCTAACAGCAACAATAAAGCAGTGTACAATAGTAGTGTACAATGTTAGAAATAATTAAAAGCCCATTAATATAAAAAAACAAACATACATACGTACAGACATACCATGCATAGAATTGTAAAGGCCTAGGGGGAAGAGGGTCTCAATTCCCCATGCATGACGGCAGAGGTGGGTTTTAAGCAGCTTACGAAAGGCAAGGAGGGTGGGGGCAATTCTAATCTTTGGGGGGAGTTGGTTCCAGAGGGCCAGGGCCGCCACAGAGAAGGCTCTTCCCCTGGGTCCCGCCAAGCGACATTCTTTAGTTATGATGAACTCCTTGCCTCCAAACCCCAACAGGCCATGGTTGCTGGGATCCAGCAGGCCCACGCAGAGCAACTGGCGAACATGAGGATACAGGATCTCAAAGTGAGCCTCAAGCCCCTGCACTCGGTCAACAACCCAATCCTGCGCAAAAGGAAACTTCTGGGGTAAGCGAGAAGCTTCAAGGGAGGAATGGAAAATAAAGGCGGGTGGGGGAAATATTTAAGCCAGGCCAGGACAGGCCTCAACCCTCCCCTGCTTATTTTTTAAAGCGCAGGCTAATGTTGCTTGGAAGAGTAGCCGGGAGGAGGAGGAGGAGGAGGGGGGTCCCTGAATTTGCTGCGTTGCTTGCTCTAGCACAATTCTTTTATTTATTTATTCATTGGATTTGTGTGCCGTCCCTCTCCATGGACTCGGGGCAGCTAACAACAGTGGTAAAAACAGCATGTAATAATCCAATAATAAAACAAATAAAAAACCCTTATTATAAAAACCAGACATACATACAAACATACCATGCATAAAATTGTAGAGGCCTAGGGGGAAAGAGTATCTCAGTTCCCCCATGCCTGACGACAGAGGTGGGTTTTAAGGAGCTTATGAAAGGCGAGGAGGGTGGGGGCTATTCTAATCTCTGGAGGGAGTTGGTTCCAGAGGGCCGGGGCCGCCACAGAAAGGCTCTTCCCCTGGGCCCCACCAACCGCCATTGTTTAGTTGACAGGACCTGGAGAAGGCCCACTCTGGGGGACCTAACCGGTCGCTGGGATTCGTGGGGCACAATTCACGCTCCTTCTCTCTTTCCTGCCAGAACGAAACCAAAGGAAAGCGTCTACATCCATGACCCTGAGAACAGCAGCAAGGACTCCAACGTGGCCCTGGAGAAGCTGCGGGATGTGATTGCCCAGTGCATCCTGCCACAGGCTGGTAAAGGTGGCAGATCCTAAGACCAGATGCTTTTGGGGGGCGTGGCGGGGGGTGGGCGGGGGGGAGACGCTGCAGCTGCAGAGCCTTTCAAGCCAGAGAAAGATCCCCAGCGATCTGGACATCAGAGATCCTACTCTTCCTCTTGATTAACAGACCCAAGATGCCCGACTCGTGTGTGTGTGTGTGTGTGTGTGTGTGTGTGTGGCAGGGGGTTGCTTAAAATGATGAACTGCTGCTTTTTGTTCCTGCTAGATTTTGAGGTGGGTCAAGGAAAGGGATGATATCTGGCACCGGACCAGAATATCTCAGGGTCCGCTTTCTGCCGCACGAATCCCAGCGACCAGTTAGTTCCCACAGAGTTGACCTTCTCCGGGTCCCATCGACTAAGCAATGTCGTTTGGCGGGACCCAGGGGAAGAGCCTTCTCTGTGGCAGCCCCGACCCTTTGGAACCAACTCCCCCCAGATATCAGAGTTGCCGCCACCCTCCTCGCCTTTCGTAAGCTCCTTAAAACCCACCTCTGTCGTCAGGCATGGGGGAATTGAGACTTTCCCTCCCCCTAGGCTTAAAAAATTCATGCATGGTATGCTGGTATGTATGATTGGTTTCTAAATTGGGGTTTTAAATTAACTTAAATATTAGATTTGTTTACATTGTATTATCATTGCTGTGAGCCGCCCCGAGTCTGCGGAGAGGGGCGGCATACAAATCTGATTAAACTAAACTAAACTAAACTAATCTTGTAAGCAGTGTGAGTAACAGCCAATAATTTTTTAAAATGAAGTTTAGTGCCCAGTTCATTGGTCCAAAGAAGAATTTTAAGATGCCTGGGAGGAAAAACATTTCTAGATATGGAAGCACAATACAGTGTTCCCTCGATTTTCACAGGTTCAAACTTTGCGAATAGCCTATACCACGGTTTTTCAAAAAAATATTAATTAAAAAATACTCCGTGGTTTTTTTCCTATACCACGGTTTTTCCCACCCAATGACGTCATATGTCGTCGCCAAACTAATAATTTTTGCAAATAAATAACAAAAAAATAATTATTGTTAATAAATAATTATGTTTATAAATATCAGGATCACTAAGTGTCTTATTCCATGGTGAGTACCAGTAATAATGGTGAGTAAATGGTTGTTAAGGGAATGGGAAATGGTAATTTAGGGGTTTAAAGTGTTAAGGGAAGGCTTGTGATACTGTCCATAGCCAAAAATGGTGTATTTACTTCCGCATCTCTACTTCGCGGAAATTTGACTTTCGCGGGCAATCTCGGAACGCATCCCCCGCGAAAATCGAGGGAACACTGTATTACAGGATCCAGGCAGAGCCCCCCCAAGAGAGGATGGTAGCCCCCATTCAAAACGAACCAACTCTTTCTCTTGTCTGGATGGGACCTTTAAGTGGCGGGTTTTCCCTTTTACAGCATCTTTTCTCTTCGGTCCTTTCTCCTGCCCTCTTCTAACCACCTATTGTCTGTCTGCATCCCACAGTCTCAAGAGTGTTAGAAACAGTGGTAGGGGAATAACTGCATAAATCCTTCAGCCTTCTTTCGGCCTTGGTTTTCACAGCCGTTCCTGTTCCGTTCCACAGACTAAAAGTTCAGCCTTTAATTACAGTAGTACCTCTAGATACGAGCTGCTCCACATGCGAGTATTCCGAGATACGAGCCACGAGGGGAGAGAAATTTCTGTTCCATACCCGAGCTCAAATTCGGGATACGAGCCGAGCGTCCACTAGGTGGCGCAAGAGTCCCTGCTTCTGGTTATCTCGGAGGGGAAAAACAAAGTCTAAAGCCATTTGTTCCAGATACGAGTTGTTCGACATACAAGCTCCCTTCTGGAACGAATTAAACTCGTATCTAGAGGTACTACTGTATTTTGAAATGACTCCCAAGTTGCCAATAAAAAAGTCTTAGAATGCTCAGGAGACTTGTTTTTTCTTCTTCTTTTCCCCCCCTGTTCTGGGCCAGGAGAAAACGAAGACGAGAAACTGAATGAAGTTATGCAGGAAGCCTGGAAGTATAACCGGGAATGCAAATTACTCAGAGACACCCTGCAGACTTTCAGCTGGAATGGTGAGTATCACAAACCTGTTCGCATCACGACAACGCAAATGAAGAATTAAGTCTCTCGTCTCCCCTAATCATGAAAAGGGGGCTTATGTCACAATGGGATATGAAAACTGACAGTAATTAAGAGGGGTGGGGTGGGGTTTTTTGTTTTTTTTAGGAAATCTAGTTTAGTTGTAATTGTTACAGTATGTCCAAGTGCCACCTCTATGTTGGTTGAGGCAGGCAGGGTTCCCTTGGGTCCCATTTGTTGGGGGGTCCAGGGAAAGGGAGAGTTTGGCCTTCTCTTCCTGCTCAAGATCCCCATGGACAATTGGGGGGCCACTGGGTGACACAGAATGCTGGGCGTTCTGCAGGGCTTTGGCCTGGTTCAGCAGGGCTCTTCTTAGGTTCTTACATTCGGTATTGTAGAATCGCCCAGGTATCAATTGTTTTCAGAGCAACTTTAGATTTGTAACCTGGAACAAACACCTCTTGTTACTCTCACCTCTTTCTAAAGCTCTGACAGCTTTTACTGTAGATTCTGAAAGGACCCAAACAGCACAAACCCTCTGAAGTGAACTCTGAGGTTCCCTTATTTAGGGGTGCCAGCAGCCCCGGCAAAAAGCCACCATCAACGCGGGCTAACAACTCCATCCTGCAGGGGAGCTGAATAGTTAATTGTCTGCCACGCCTATTCCTCTCCACCCACTGCCTTTTATCCCCAGAGCTAGGGTGGGGCTTCACTAGCAGTGTCCCAAGGACCGGCCCATAGATTTCCACTGCTCTTCTCTCCTCTGCCTGCTGTGCATCCATGCATCCGGCAAAGGATCCAGCTGTTGCTCCTCTTCCTCATTGACTCCATCTGAGGGCTGAGATCTCTGTTAGTACTATGTACACAACTGCTTGGGTTTGGCAATATCCAAATCTCCGAACTATCAATGTATGTTTAAATGTATTACACCACTATAGTTTTAAGAGTTAGTGTTGCAGTTAGCCACAAGAGGGAGCCAGAAGCATCTCTGTCTCTCTCTCTCTCTCTCTCTCTCTCTCTCTTTCTCTCTCTCTCCTTCCCCCCCCCCTTCCTCTCCCTGACCATTCGTGTTGTTCACTTGCTTGCTGGGCATTAACCCAAGTTCGCCTCTTCCATTTCTAGGTAGGGGATTTACAGACAAAGTGGACCGGCTAAAACTGGCGGAAATAGTGAAGCAAGTCATTGAAGAACAGACAACCGCTCACGAGTCGCAGTAGTTTTGGAGCTGCTCCTTCTTATCACACATATTCTCACCCGTTGCTTCCCCCCCCCCCTTTCTTTTTTAAAGACCACTTTGTGAATTATCTTTTCAAGCAGCCTTGCCCAGCCGGGCGCCTTCCCAGATGTTCCGGTTTGGGATGATAAGGGCGGAAAGCACCCAGTTGGCCAAGGCTGCTGTAGACTGTAAAAAGTATTTTTTATGTAAATTAATAAGTCATAATTATTTCATTAAATTTCCACGCAGCTTTGAGAAACGCTGTATAGATGTAGATAATGACGAGAATCATTGGTACTGTAATATTTTTTTAAGAAACTTCTCAGCTCCTCAAAATTATATATATATATATATATGATTTTTATGTAGCCCTCCATTCATGATTTTAAACGGGGCAAATGATTCGTTGTGTTCTCCTGAGCAACCAGACGAGGCAATATCTCTCCAGCTGCCGGTCACACCAGTGGGGGCACCAGCTCGGCTCTGGGGGCCCCACTCGGCCTTCAGCTCAACCAATTACTTGAAGAAGCCAGCCAGAGATGTATGGGCTACTTGACTCAAGGCGGCCCTAATAAAAAGCGGGGATTGATATTAAAAAATAGCCCTGTGTTTCCAGGCCTGGAGGTTCGTTTTCGTAAGCCAAGAGTACCTTTTGTGCCGCGGAGCAAAAGAGGACAGAAATGGCGGCTGGTGGGTTTTTACCGGTTCAGCCAAGCGAGAAATGTGAACTCTCTCTCCGACAACAGATTGGCTTTTGAAGCCTGGGGGCAGCCCCACAGGAATACTTTGGTACCACTCCCTTTGTCCTGCAGCCACTGAAATGACCAGGTTATATGCGGGCTTCTTGTCGGCCACCACGACTCTGCGGTTTGCTGTCTCTGGGGCTAACGGTGTGTTTTTGTTTTTAATCCTTCCTGAATCCGATGATCCCCCTCGCCCAGCTACTGCATCTGGGCTGGTCCCTCGAAGGCTTTTCTTGGGGACTCCGTCTACTGCAGTTTTTATCCAGAGCCGTTTGATGGGAAGTCTCGCAAGCGCCGCCTCTCGCCTCGGTTTCCTTTCTTTAGTTTTTTAACAGGAAGATTTTGCCACCTGGAGGACCGGGAGGGCTTACACCTGGAAAGCCGGAATCTCCCCTCTCTTGGGCCAGTTCAGTTGATAATCTCAGGACTTTACACCCGCCCTGCAAACAGGAGAGAACGCATTGAGAAACAGGACGGGGAAACGTTCTTTGGAGAGGCCCGTTGGGGATAAACGGTGCCACAGCAGAGAAGGGGTCTTTTAATCTGGGGAAAGAAAGTCCTTGGCTGGGGGGGGGGGGGAAGAAACCCCAGCCCTGCAGCAGCAGAGAAATGTTTTTCATGCTCTGCGGAAGGCCGAAGTGACGTTTAGCACCAGCTTGTCAATAATTTCCTGCTGCAATTAATAACTTCAGCCACTGCGGAAGAGGAAGAGTTGGACAGTGTTTTCCCACCAAGGGTGCCCGTCTTTCCGTGGCAAAGCGGCATCCGTGGCTTGGAAAATATTGAACGAGCCTTTTCTTCCAGGCTCCCCCTCCTCCGTTTTCTCTAGGTGGCAAGAAGTTTTTAAGGGTCGAGCTGTGGCTGATGGGAGTGGGGGTCCTTTTTTTTGCAGACGTACTGTATGTAAGACATATTTGTCCTTGCCTCAGTTTCTCTAGCTGAGGAAGGGTCGGAAATTCCAAGAATTCCTTGGTCCTCTCTGTTTTCTCTGTGGTCCTCTCTGGACCCACAAACAGAAGACAGACCCCAATCCCCCAAGACCAGTTTCATCTTTTGGAAAATGATGGACGCCAGAAAATGAGACTGGACATGGAAATATTTACTTTTGTTTACTTTTTGTTATCCGGGAATTTTTTTGAGATTATTTTTTACTTTGCCTGCCACTATTACTCCTTCGAACGTGGCTCGGGGCCTGGGCTGTTTGGATCAATTATTCTTTGCATTTGTGCTCAAACCAATGAAGGGAACCCTCCAAGAACCCATCCTAGATCTGATGAATGAAATATTCTCATTGAATACTTTGTCCTGTGCACAACAGCAGGTGAAATTGATGGTCCATCAGTGTTGCTTCCTGAGTGGACAGTTTGATTTACCTGGAGTTATATTCTGTCGTTTAAGGGTTTCCTTTATTTTTTTTGAGCAGTGTACTACTAAATTCCCTGTGAAAGTAGGAGAATGTTTCTCTCTCTCCCAACCAGCAACATTGGCAGTTTGGTGATTGGAGCCTGTCGCAGTTTTTGCCCTCTCTGCTGAGTAGTGGGGTGAAGAGGAAACTTTACGCAGGAAAGGAATCTATTTGGTAGGAAGCAGACGGGTGGAGGTCGCGTTCCTCCCCAAACGACGCATCAGTTCCAACTTTCCAAACTTCTTGTGCTCGTTCTGTGTGATGCTTCAAATGCATTATCTTTCCCTGCCTTGGGTGCCTGCAGATGGGATAGGGACTACAGCTCCCATCGTTGGGGGTTGGGCACTGTAGTCCAGCATGTTTGGAGAGACTCAGCGTTGGGAAAGCTACTGTAGGAATAGCTATGGTCGCCAGAAACCACGCTTCCTTTTTAAGGGGTCTGTGGGGATGAGCTAGACCAGGGATGGCGAATCTATGGCATGGGTGCCACAGGCGGCACGCAGAGCCATATCTGCTGGCACACGAGCCGTTGCCCTAGCTCAGCTCCGATGTGCATGTGTGTGCCGGCTAGCTGATTTTTGGCTCTGGGAGGGCATTTTTGGCTTCCAGAGAGCTTCCAGGGTGATGGGGGAGGGCATTTTTACCCTCCTCCGGCTCCAGAAAAGGCTTTGGAGCCTGGGGAGGGCAAAACACGAGCCTACTGGCCCCCCAGAAGTTGAGAAACAGGCCATTTCCATCCTTCAGAGGGCCTGCAGGGGGTAGGGGAAGCTGTTTTCCACCCTCCCTGGGCATTGGATTATGGGTGTGGGCATTCTTGGCACCCAAGGCAAGAAAAGGTTCGCCATCCCTGTTTTATAAAAACACGGCGCCATGCCTCGATGGTCCTGGATTTTACTGGGCTTCCCTTGCAAAACTTTTCAAACTCCTCTCCATCTCAATTTATTTCTTGTACCTGTGGAAGGAAAAATCAGCACTCTTGCTTCTTCTGATGGGCGAGACCCCCCAGCGATGGTCCTTGGAGACGGGGTCCACGGGAGAATGTTTCTGAGAGCGGGAATGGCACCGTGCATGTCTGTTTTCGGCCACAGCATAGCCCACCTCGGCTGTTAGGTGCCGTTCATGCCTTCCACCCCCCACCCCCCTCGTTTTGCTTTCCTCACTTTTGAGCATTTTGCTGTATCACGGTTTTTGTTTCTCGAATCAGTATTATATGAATGTAAATATTATGCATTGGTGTACATAAAATAATTTTAGTAAAATTTACCAAAGTTTCTGTCTCAATTTAAAAACAAAAAACAAAAAACGTCTAGTTTGGGGCAGTGGTTTTTAAAAGTGACATCGGTTGATAGGCAACCCAGTTCGATTCTTTGAGAGAGAAATTGCCAGCTGAAACGGACTCTGCACGGCTTAAGGCCCTGGCCTGCCTCCGTGACATTTCTGCCCTTGAGCTATGTTGGATGGCTCCTTAATCTTAAGTCCAAAGACTGGGGCAAGCTCTTGCCTCTCTGTAAATTATGTACCAATTTTAGAAGGCAGGAAATAGATGGATGAGCGAGACCAGGGATGGCGAACCTTTTTTTCCTCGGGTTCCGAAAGAAACGTATGCGTGAGTACCCACACCCATAATTCAATGCCCGGGGAAGGCAAAAACGGCTTCACCCACCCCCTGGAGGCCGGAAATGGCCTATTTCCCATCTTCTGGTGGGCCTAGTAGGCTTGTGTTTCTCCTGCCCCAGGCTCCAAAAGCTTCCCTGGAGCTGAGGGAGGGTAAAACTGCCCTCCCCACCCCCTGGAGGCTCTCCCAGAGCCTCTGTGAGCCAAAAACCAGCTGGCTGGCACACGTATGTTGAAGCTGAGCTAGTAGGGCAACGGCTCGCGTGCCAGCAGATATGGCTCTGTGTGCCACCTGTGGCGTCCGTGCCATAGGTTCGCCATCACTGAGCTAGCCCCTTCGATTACTTCATCTCCCAAGGCCATGGAACAGCTGGAAGGGATTGACTAGATCCTCCAAGACAGACCTGAAAATTCAAAAAATAGCAAGGATGCCTATCTAAATTTTTTTTTTAAAAGGGAAAATCCAGGTGCAGCTTTCTCCACAATTCAACGCTGAAATCTGCTGTTCCGTCACTCTGGGAGGGAGTTTAGATGGAATGTTTGCATTTAAAGAGGCTGGAGAAACGGTCGTCTTCTGGAATCTTCCTCTGCAGCAGGGAAGCGGTGGTTGGATCGGTGGCCAGTTCCTTCTTGGCCGCCTCCAGTCTTTACCAGATTCCTCCAGAGGAAGAGGGAGTAGCCCGAAGCTCTTGAGATGCCACCCTCTTCCGTAGGGCCCTCTCCGTTTTAGCTCCCTCGTTAAGGAAAGATGGACACCGAGCCAGACAGTTGGACATGTCTGAAGAATCTCGGTGGCTCGAGCAAGGGATGGTGAGAGCTGTTGCTTTTTTGGACGTCGATGAAGTGAAGTAAGGCCTCGCGAACTTAACAGACTCGCCCAAACCAACCCTTGACCTTTCCCCTCCACCCCCATTAGAAGTCAACCTCAAGCTTGCCTCCAAGCAAGGCATGTGTGAGACTCAACCCAGTTGAACCATGACACGTGTGAGTAGAGGTCTTGGGCGCTGGTGTTTACCCCCACTGGCAACCAGCATTGTGCTGGTGGTCTTCACCCTGCCCGCCATTCATGGCAGCTCATGGTTTCCTCCGCCCTATTCCTCTTACGAGGTGGTGATCCCAAAACGGTTAGGAGCCCGAGGAGGGGACGGAATTTCTTACTCCATCAAGGTAGCAGGAAGGGATTACGTCCTCCAACTGAACCCCTCGAAGCGTTTGCTAGCTGAAAATTTCCCGGTCTTCACGTACGATTCGGAGGGGAAGCGTGTTGAGAGCCATCCCTACCTGCCAGTCGAATGCTACCATCAGGGATACGTGGAAGGGATTGTGGAGTCGCTCGCAGTCCTTAGGACCTGCCTTGGTCTCACTGGTTTGTTGAAAATCGGAGCAAGGGTTTATGGCATTGAGCCCCTGCAGAATTCCTCCACCTTTCAACACATCCTCTACCTCTCCAAAGAGCCGCAGCCTGTTTTTTCACCCTACCAGACAGGGGTAGGGGGAAGAACAACGCACCGAGCCAAAGATGGGCGGAGTAGACAAACCAGAGCGCTCTACGATTATATCCTGTTCGAAGATGTCCCCAAATATATTGAACTGTATATTGTAGTAGACAAAGCCGTATTTCAAAAACAAGGAAACAATGTCAGCAGAGTTCAAACCCTCGTTCTGGACGTGGTGAATATTGCGGACACCACTTTTGACAGTCTCAAGACAAACCTGGTCCTGGTTGGCCTCGAGATTTGGACTGAAAACACCCTCATAGATCTTTCTGGGACCTTCACGGACACTCTTGATAATTTCAACAAATGGAGAATGACCAATATGACGCACCGGGCAGTGTACGACACAGCCTTCTTCTTTTTTCAGTCTAGAGGTAAATACCTCTTCGGACGGTCCTACCACTCTGCCATCTGCAACCCAGCTCTTTCGGCCGGAATCCAAACCGTCATCGAGGACGATCTGACCCGCTTCGCAAAGGGGTTTTGTCACGAACTGGGCTCTCACGTTGGACTGGACCACGACCACTCCTATTGTACCTGTGGCACGCAGATCAGCTGCACCATGTACGCCTACCACGCCGTTGCCAACCTCTTCAGCAACTGCAGTGCTCTGAATTTCGTAGACCTTTTTGAACAGGGCCACTTGGATTGCTTGAAGAATACCCCCAACATCCCTTCCAAGTTTCACCGCTGTGGGAATGGGGTTTTGGATGTGGGCGAAGAATGCGATTGTGGGAAGCCAAGCGCGTGTGCCGACGACCCTTGCTGCACCCCGGATTGCCGTTTGAAGAAGAATGCCATTTGCGGGTCAGGGAAGTGTTGCCAAAAATGCGCCTTCGCTCCCAAAGGACACCTCTGCCGGGCTAAAGTCAACGAATGTGACCTCCCTGAATACTGCAACGGGAGTACGGCAAAGTGTCCCAGGGACTTCTACTTGCAGGACGGGACGCCCTGTAGCAAATACTCTTCATACTGTTACAAAAAGAGATGCTGGAACCACGACATGTTGTGCCGCAGGATCTTTAAAGGCCATGCAGTGTCGGCTCCCGATAACTGCTACAAAAATCTGAACATCCTCGGGACGATCTATGGCAACTGCGGCGTCGACTCTGTCAAGAGGAAGCTTGTGGAATGCCCCCTCCAGGATACCATGTGTGGAAAGCTTCAGTGCGATAAGGTGACCGTCCCCATCGACCCGACAATCCTAAAGGTCAATCGGGTTCTCAACAAGGACCTGATGTGCCACAGCGTGTCGCACCCCTCCGAGATCTATCACGACGACATCGGGTCCGTCCCGGACGGCATCGTGTGCCAGCCGTACAAAATCTGCCTCGACCACAAGTGCATTTCCAAATCCGAACTCAATTTCAGCTGCGATTCGCGCAAGAAGTGCCTCGGGCGCGGCGTCTGCAACAACATGAACAACTGCCACTGCAATAACGGGTGGGCCCCTCCGGACTGCAAGTTTTGGGGTGCAGGAGGGAGCATCGACGGAGGGATTCCCAGGATGTCCTTTGGTAGCACTTTGTTAAGAAACGTCCTGGGGACCATCATTCCTTTCTGCATGTTGACCATCGCGGCTGTTGTCGTGGTTTTTCCGAAAGTGTGGGAAATCCTGGGACCGGCGGTGAAATGCTGCAAATATACCGTGAACAAAATGCTGATCCGCCGCCAAAAATCAGACACCCAGGTAAGATGGCCAGGTGAGGCTCATTGGAGTCTCGCCATCTCACCATTAAAGTGCAGTTTCATTTACCGGGCAAAAATAATAGACACTGGTCTGGAATATGCTCTCAGGTTACAGTCAGTCATGTATATAGATGATTTTTGTCCAGTTAAAAAGTTATAAAAAAATATGTTACATGTGTGTAACATATAGAATAGAATTTTTTATTGGCCAAGTGTGATTGGACACACAAGGAATTTGTCTTGGTGCATATGCTCTCAGCGTACATAAAATAAAATATACATTTGTCAAGAATCATGTGGTACGACACTTAATGATTGTCATAGGGGTCAAATAAGCAACGAAGAAGCAATATTAATAAAAATCTTAGGATATACGCAACAAGTGACAGTCATACAGTCAACATGGGAGGAAATGGGTGAATGGAATGATGAGAAAAACTAGTAGAGTAGAAGTGGAGATTTAGTAGAAAGTCTGACAGTGTTGAGGGAATTATTTGTTTAGCAGAGTGATGGCTGTTTTTTGCTGTTAATGAAAAGGAAGGGAGACTACTTTAGATTCCGGGCTTATTTGCCTTCATCAGGTACTCACACACTTACTGGAATTCGCTGGCTGGGGAATTCTGGGAGTTGAAGTCCAAATATCTTCAAGTTGCCAAGGTTGGGAAACACTGCTCTATGCGAGCCAAAAATCAGCTGCCCAGCACACCCATGCACGTCGGAGCGGAGCTAGGGCAACGGCTCGCGTGCCAGCAGATATGGCTCCGCGTGCTGCCTGTGGCACCTTTGCCACAGGTTCGCCATCACTGCCATAGAGTACCAAGACAAATTAACGATCTGGCAGTAGCTGTTAGAAACATAGAAACATAGAAGTCTGACGGCAGAAAAAGACCTCATGGTCCATCTAGTCTGCCCTTATACTATTTTCTGTATTTTATCTTAGGATGGATCTATGTTTATCCCAGGCAGGTTTAAATTCAGTGACTGTGGATTTACCAACCACGTCTGCTGGAAGTTTGTTCCGTTTTATGCTTAAGACCTTCCACCATTCTTGTAGCCCGTCTTTGGACCAATTCAATTTTGTCAATATCTCTTTGTAGGTGAGGTCTCCAGAACTGAACACAGTAGTATTCCAAATGTGGTCTCACCAGCATTCTATATAGCGGGATCATAATCTCCCTCTTCCTGCTTGTTATACCTCTAGCTATGCAGCCAAGCATCCTACTTGCTTTCCCTACCGCCTGACTGCACTGCTCACCCATTTTGAGACTGTCAGAAATCACTACCCCTAAATCCTTTTCTTCTGAAGTATTTGCTAACACAGAACTGCCAATACAATACTCAGATTGAGGATTCCTTTTCCCCAAGTGCATTATTTTACATTTGGAAACATTAAACTGCAGTTTCCATTGCTTTGACCATTTATCTAGTAAAGCTAAATCATTTACCATATTACAGACGCCTCCAGAAATATCAACCCTATTGCACACTTTAGAGTCATTGGCAAATAGGCAAACCTTCCCTACCAAACCTTCCCCTATGTCACTCACAAATATATTAAAAAGAATAGGACCCAGAACAGACCCTTGTGGCACACCGCTTGTAACCAGGCTCTGCTCAGAATACTCGCCATTAACAATAACTCTCTGATGTCTATGCTTCAGCCAGCTGCAAATCCATTGAACTATCCAGGGATTAAGTCCAATCTTCACTAATTTATCTATCAGCTCTTTATGTGGAACCGTATCAAAGGCTTTGCTGAAGTCCAGGTAGTTCAGCAGCATTCAGATTTATCTTAAGCCCCTTATGTCCAATACACATTGCTTGCCACTCAACAACGTTTTACGTACATGAACGTTAGAACCAACTTTTAAAACCTTAGGAGAAAAAAGAGGGCAGGGGAAACGTGAGGTTCATAAACCCAGTCCGTTTCCTCTCTCGTACCTTGCAGGAGGCCGAGCTGGAGATCTCATAATCCCCGAATTTTAGGACAAGCCAACCCCAAAGGCTTGGGATGAAGAGGTGGGTTCGAGGAGCTTCGGATCCAGAAGGCACAAGACCGATTCTACATCTTCAGGTGAATCTAAACGCCCTACATCTTCATCCTCCTTTCCAGACCACTGAAAACTCTGCCCTGACTTTTACGGAGCCACGAGAAAGACTGGGGGAGGGCAGGGTGGAGGGGAAAAGGAGTATCTGGTTTGTAAACAACAACAGAAAAAGGAGTAAGACCACTTCCGGGCAAATTGTTGGGACTCCCCAAACCCCCAAGTGCCATTGAAGGAAGATCTAACTGTTAGGGGACACTGCTTAAGATCATCTGAAGGGATCTCGGGGTGGGTTGAAAAGGATTCCCGGGAGACCCTGAGAAAGGAAATAGAACTGCCCAGTTGAGTTTTTGTTCAGTTTTGATAGTTTTAGAGGTGGGCGGGGTGAGGGGGATTTCTGGAAGCCCTGACCATTGGGGGTCAGTTGGGATGAAAGGAAGACCGTTATTTCTATATAAAAAAATTTTTTTGGAGGTGTTAAAACAGTAGTAAGGAAGGTGGAATCACAAGGAGCAGAAATCCCATCCCCACACTTGTTTTCATGCTTTAATGCTTAGTGGAGGGGCTGTAAAATGTTCCACCAGCAGCCCTGAAATAAAAAGGGAATTCCCAAGGTGGCAACACCACAACCTTCCAGGTTTTCAGTTAATGCTCTATTCCCATTCTTTGGAAAACCCTGGGAAAGCTGTCCCAGGGCAGTTTAAAAAGGCCGTCCACCCGACCCTCTCCAGTTTTTATTTTAATTATTATTTCCCTCAAATAAATAGTGTTTATTTAAATCTAAGGAGTCTCTCGGTTTCTTCTCCTCCAACTGCACATTCATTCATTGAATTTACCATATATGCCACCCACTCCAAACGGACTCTGAGCGGCGAACAACCGGAATAAACACAACAACAATAAGAACAGTTAAAATCTAATAATAAAAATCAACAATAACAACGATATAAAAAAACATACATACTTACAATCAGCCTAATTCCAGGCCTGCCTGAAAAGCCAGGTCTTAACGGCTTTCCAGGAAATCAGTAGGGTGGAGAGAGTGTGGATCTCTGCAGGCAGCTGTTTCCAAAGGGCCGGAGCCACCACACTCTTCCCCGAAGTCCCGCCAACGGACATTGTTTGGCGGACGGGACCTGGAGAAGGATGACTCTGTGGGCCCTTGCTGGCTGCAGCGAGGGAGGAGGGAGGAGACGGTCCGGTAAATAGTCTGACCCTGAGCCATTTAGGGCGTTAAAGGTGATAACCAACACCTTGAATTGCATTCGGAGACCGACTGGCAACCAATGCAGCGCATGTAAAGTTGGAGTAGCGCGGGCGAACCTAGGTACACCCCTTATTGCATGCACCACTGCATTCTGCACCCACTGAAGTCTCCGAACGCTCTTCAAGGGTAGCCCCATGGAGAGCGCGTTGCAGCAGTCAAGACGGGAGGTGAGGAGGAGGTGATAGTTCCTCTCGCAGCCTTTCCTCAATTTCATGCACCTGCCGCTGGGTCTGTTTTGGCAGGGGGGCACTTTTCTGAGCCAGGTGGTGAGCAAGGGGAGCTCCGGGCTGATCCGTTCAAGCCCCCCCCACCCCCCGCGCAGGGTCTATCAAGCCCAACCAGCCTTGCTGAACAAAGGAGCCGGGTGGGACGGCCAGGCTGGATGAGGAGAGTTCGAAGGGCCCGTCTCCCGTTCATAACACGGTGGTGGTGGCAGGAGAGGGGGGCTTAGCGCCCGTCTGGGAGTGGGCCGGGAGGGTGCTGGCATAGAACCTCTTCTGGGAACGCAGGAGGGGCGTCTGGGTGTCGATATCGCGGCAAGCCTTGCGCTTCACGCAGTGGAACATGTGCTGCGTCCAGCCGTAAACCAGGCAGTTCAGGAACCCCTGGGACGACGCGGTCAGGGCCTGAGGGGAGGAAAGGGGAAGTTGCCCGCAGCGTTCAAGGAGTTACCTGTCGTAAGTCGGGGAAACAGCAGCAAAGAACTCGACATTCCCGAGGTGGGATTCCACACGTTCTCCCCAGTTCTGGAGAACCCGTAGCGGAAAGTTTGAGCAGTTCGGAGAATAGGTAAATACCGCCTCTGACTGGCTCCGCCCCCACCTATTCTCCGCCTCCCGAGTCCCAGCCGATTGGGAGGAAAGGGAGATTTTGCGGTATTCTTCCCCTGCCACGCCCACAGAACCGCTGGTAATAAAATTTTGACTCCCAGCCCCTGCAACATCCCCACTCAAGGTTATCCCCCCCCTAAGCAGGACCGAGCAATGAACCATGGGCTGTTCTGCGCGATGTGCCTGGCTGGAGAGATGCTCACCTCTAGAACGTAAAGGGCCATGTAAGCACTGACGTTGTCCATAGGTGTCAGCTTGACTATCCCGAGGATAAAGGCTGCGGGGGGAAGAAATGGGAGAAGGTCAGGAGCTATAAACGTAATGAGGGCCGTGGGCTCCGCAGCTACCTCTCTGCATATATCAAAATTCAGCATTTAAGCATGCGCGGGAGGGAGGGGAGCTGTTGGTGTGTCAGTTTCAGAGAATTTGCTCACAACCACAAAGGAAGGATAAAGCCACTTCATCAAGAAGTCATTGCTTTCAAAACCTGAAGGTGAATCAAAGTGGAACCAATCAAGGTTTAGAGCTCTGTGCATGTCAATGTATACCGTATTTTTCGGAGTATAAGACGCACCTCAGTTTTTGGGGAGGAAAATAGAGAAAATAATCTGCTTACCAGGTATTCACCTGGCTAGTGTCCTTAGTCTGGTCAGCTTCAGCACATTATTTTATCCG
Source organism: Erythrolamprus reginae (assembly GCF_031021105.1). Taxonomy (NCBI): domain Eukaryota; kingdom Metazoa; phylum Chordata; class Lepidosauria; order Squamata; family Dipsadidae; genus Erythrolamprus; species Erythrolamprus reginae. The sequence continues at coordinate 49,182,375 of NC_091959.1, forward strand.
CTAATTATGGCTTTAAAAAAACATTATTCAGAGAGTAACAATGAAAGAGCTTGCAAGCCAGTAAGAGCTGGGAACATTGTTAGAACCTTAGGAAAGAAACTTACTCAGAGCAAGTTAGAGTAATGAAAAAAACCCTGCAAAGACTTAGGGCTTGGAAAACATTCTTCTTTGCAGAGAGTAACAATGAAAGAACCTGCAAGTTAAGAGCTGGGAAGATCGTTAGCAGCTAGTTAGGGCTGGACACCCCCCCTACATTTAGAATATAAGATGCACCCTAATTATCAGCCTCTTTTAGGGAGGAAGGTGTGTCTTGTATACCGAAAAATACGGTATTAACTAACTTCTGGCGGGTCCTGGCCTTGGATAGGTTAAGATCTGCGCTCTCTCATTTACCGTCAGTCTCGGTATTTCCATACCTGGCCCCCAGCAGCAGAGAAACACCACGGGGTACAGAACCACGGCGTGCTCGACCACCTTCAGCATCGCCCACTGTTGGTCGCCGACGTAGCCCATGGAGTTCACAAACCGCTTGTACAGCATCCGGGCTCGGACGAGCAAAGTCTAAAGGAGGAGCAAGAGCTAAGCAAAGTCTCGGCAACCTGTCCGCGCTTGAAGGAGGAGAAGGTGGACGGGAGGCAGACGGATTCCGATTCCTGTTTGAAGTCTTGGGAGGGAGGGAATCGAGGCACATGCCTGCTCTGGGTTTGTTTGTTTGTTTTATTTATTTGTCAATCAAGAATAGTAGTTTATATAGAAACACAGAAGATTGACAGCAGAAAAAGACCTCATGGTCCATCTAGTCTGCCCTTATACTACTTCCTGTATTTTATCTCAGAGTGGATATATGTTTATCCCAGGCATGTTTGAATTCAGTGACTGTGGACTGACCAACCACGTCTGCTGGAAGTTTGTTCCAAGCATCTACTACTACTACTATAAACAGCATACAAATTATTGATTAAAAAAAGACAGTAGGACAGGGATGGTAGGCACAATGGTGCGCTTATGCACACCCCTTACAGATGTCTTAGGAAAGGGGAGAGGTCAACAGTAGACAATCTAAGTTTGAAGGTTTTGGGGTTGGGGGTCCACTCGGTTCTGCAGGCCTCGGCTGACTTAACCATGGTTTGTTGTTTAAACTACACCTGACTGAGCCTGCCCAAAACAATGCGGCCTAAATCATGGCTGCTAAACCACAGTGGTAGTTTCCACATCGCTTTAAGCCAAAACAAACTCACATATTATAACGCAATGATGGCAAACCTATGGCATGGGTGCCACATGTGGCACGCGGAGCCATATCTGCCGGCATGCGAGCTGTTACTCTAGCTCTGCTCCAACGTGCATATCTGCCGGCCAGCTGATTTTTGGCTCACACAGAGGCTCTGGGAGGACGGTTTTGGCTTCCAGAGGGCCTCCAGGGGGATGGGGAGGGCGTTTTTACCCTCCACCGTCTCCAGGGAAGCCTTTGGAGCCTGGGGAGGGCGAAACACGAGCCTACTGGGCCCACCAGAAGTTGGGAAACAGGCTGTTTCTGGCCTTCAGAGAGCCTCCGGGTGGTGGTGGAAGCTGTTTTTGCCCTCCCCAGCCATCGAATTATGGGTGTGGGCACTCGCGCATGGGCAATAGCGCACACGTATGCTCTTTTGCCACCCAAGGGAAAAAAGGTTCGCCATCACTGTTATAACGGCTTAAAGAGTTGTGTGAATCAGGCCATTGACAACCTCTCTTGATCTAATTTACCCCAAAGTCTAAATAAAATCTGGACTGGGACTCCTATCTGGACCAGGATTCACTGCTCACAGTCACTCATGCCCTCATCACCTCGAGGCTCGACTACTTTAATGCTCTCTACATGGGGCGATCTTTGAAAAGTGTTCGGAAACTTCAGATCGTGCAGAATGCAGCTGCGAGAGCAGTCATGGGCTTCCCCAAATATGCCCATGTCACACCAACACTCCGCAGTCTGCATTGGTTGCCGATCAGTTTCCAGTCACAATTCAAAGTGTTGGTTATGACCTATAAAGCCCTTCATGGCACCGGACCAGAATATGTCCAGGACCGCCTTCTGCCGCACGAATCCCAGTGACCGGTTAGGTCCCACAGAGTTGGCCTTCTCCGGGTCCCGTTGACTAAACAATGTCGTTTGGTGGGACCCAGGAGAAGAGCTTGTATGTATGAGTGGTTATTTAAATTGGGGGGTTTTAGATTATTTTTAATATTAGATTTGTTTACATTGTCTTTTTTATTGTTGTTAGCCACGCCGAGTCTTCGGAGAAGGGCCGCATACAAATCTAATAAATAAATAAATAAATAAATGAGTGAGTGAGTGAGTGAGTGAGTGAATGAGTGAATAAGTGAATAAGTGAATGTGAATAAGTGAATAAGTGAATA